>NC_068442.1:3077143-3377143 GCF_023373465.1 Oncorhynchus keta
AAATACATTATTCTAGACAATAGAAATAGTTTCTTCGCTCTGGGAGCTCGTATAGATTTTTGAAAATCTCATTGTGTCATGTCTCCTTGCTGCTCAGACCCACTGATGTGTGGCTTTTTGGGGCTAATTAGCAGCACCACAGATGTTGATGAGTGGCGCAGCAAACGTAGCAGAGTGGAGCTCAGACTAATGGCTATGATGGGATTCCAGCAGTCTGCTATAGTAGTTTACAGTAAGCATCCATTAGCTTAGATTAATGTGTTCTCCATTGTGCTTTCTTGTTATGGTATATCCATGATAGGAGTGTACAAACTGAATTACCTTAGAATCAAACTAAAGCATTAGTGTCGTAGTCTGGTCTCGGGGGATTGGGATTCCAATAGCTTGAGTGAATTGAGTGTAAAGTCATGTTAATATGTCACCCCTAGACCACACTAAACAGACAGCTGTCACTGTTGCCGACGGAATGCCCAAACGCCAGAGCCGAAATGTGTCTCTACCATTATAACACCTACTCCGAGTTGATTGTTAGTCCTTTTCCAATGACCATTCCTTCCTGCTTTCCAATGAACCCATTTCGAAGAAAGCAGAGCACGATGATGGGTTCTGAAAGATATGAGTAGGCAGGCGCAGAGTCGAGCTCTGCTGCGTTTGGGAATGAAATGGAAAACAGCGTTAAGTCAATGAGGCACAACACCGCCTGATAACTTGCCCCTGATACAGTGTAGATGAAGAAGGAAGAAAAAAAAAGGAAACATGTTCACTCTACCCCCCCAAAAAATGCTTTAGGAAATAAATTGATTGTATGAGATTGTTCTTTGCATCCAGAAATTGTATCACGGAGAAATACATGATGGATGTGGTGCGGTGAGTTGTTTGATGAAGAGCTGCTTAAGCAAATGGATTGTAAATGCTGCAGTTGTCTTCTTTGGGTCTCTGAATGTCCAAATGAAGAACTTTCCAACCGACGTCATTGTAATGTTTAAGCCGTCTTGGCGGTTCGGCGTCTGCGGCGCTTCGCGAAGCGACTGAGTGGCGTCTCTGGGTGACAGAGCTGAAATGAGGCAGATCCGGAAACCATCTGAGCCTGGGTGAAAAGGTTGATTCCAAAGAGTTCTATGATGTATGGAGAACGGGTTCTCTTTCTGCGAAGAGGCAGGAGTGCCACCCGAGTACCACACGTGCTGCAGCCTGCAGGGACGAGGGTGACATTTCCCCATTACCCCGATCTGGGGTCAGTTTTGCATTTCCCCTACAAATGGTTAAAATCCTGTACCAAGGGGAAACTTCACCTCATTAGCGTCCAGTGTTGCAGGATGCTGTATTGTGGCGCTGCTGCTGTACAGCACCACCTCATATCACTTGCAGGTCAAGAAATCAAACATAAAAATGGAGTCTGGTATTTTTGGTATTTATTAGGATCCCCAAATAGCCGCTGCAAAGGCAGCAGCTACTCGTCTTGGGTTCCACATGAAACCTGCCACAATACGGTAGTACAGAACATTATTAGTCCAGGACTGATCTACATACATTTACAGCGGCACACATAGTCGACATCAGTACACACACAAAATATCTAACACGTGGTGTTGTGTTCAGCAATTTGTCACATACACATGGTTAGCAGATGTTAATGGTCACATACACATGGTTAGCAGATGTTAATGGTCACATACACATGGTTAGCAGATGTTAATGGTCACATACACATGGTTAGCAGATGTTAATGGTCACATACACATGGTTAGCAGATGTTAATGCGAGTGTAGCGAAATGCTTGTGCTTCTAGTTTCCCGACAATGCAGTAATAACCAAGTAATCTAACTAACAATTCCAAAACTACTGTCTTATACACACAAGTGTAGGGGGATAAAGAATATGTACATAAAGATATATGAATGAGTGATGGTACAGAGCGGCATCGGCAAGATACAGTAGATGGTATCGAGTACAGTATATACATATGAGATGAGTATGTAAACAAAGTGGCAGAGTTAAAGTGGCTAGTGATACATGTATTACATAAGGATGCAGTAGATGATATAGAGTACAGTATATACGTATACATATGAGATGAATAATGTAGGTTATGTAAACATTATATTAGGTAGCATTGTTTAAAGTGGCTAGTGATATATTTTACATCATTTCCCATTATTAAAGTGGCTGGAGTTGAGTCAGTGTGTTGGCAGCAGCCACTCAATGTTAGTGGTGGCTGTTTAACAGTCTGATGGCCTTGAGATAGAAGCTATTTTTCAGTCTCTCGGTCCCAGCTTTGATGCACCTGTACTGACCTCTCCTTCTGGATGATAGCGGGGTGAACAGGCAGTGGCTCGGGTGGTTGTTGTCCATGATGATCTTTATGGCCTTCCTGTAACATCGGGTGGTGTAGATGTCCTGGAGGGCAGGTAGTTTGCCCCCGGTGATGCGTTGTGCAGACCTCACTAATATATGCCATTTGGCAGACGCTTTTATCCAAAGCGACTTACAGTCAGTCATGTGTGCATACATTCTACGTATGGGTTTTAGTTATTGGACATTAATCGGGCCCCCCCCATCCTCGTTTGGTGTCGTTTGCTTCCTAATGACCACACCCCCGGGTGTAGAACAACGGCACGTGGAAGACGCTTACTTACCCTCTGGAGAGCCTTACGGTTGTGGGCGGAGCAGTTGCCGTACCAGGCGGTGATACATCCCGCCAGGATGCTCTCGATTGTGCATCTGTAGAAGTTTGTGAGTGCTTTTGGTGACAAGCCAAATTTCTTCAGCCTCCTGAGGTTGCTCCCTCCCTCTCTCTCTCTCTCTCGCTCTCTCTCTCTCAACTGCTCCCTCCCTCTCTCTCTCTCTCTCTCTCTCTCAACTGCTCCTCCCTCTCTATCTCTCTCAACTGCTCCCTCCCTCTATATCTCTCTCAACTGCTCCTCCCTCTCTATCTCTCTCAACTGCTCCTCCCTTTCTATCTCTCTCAACTGCTCCCTCCCTCTATCTCTCTCAACTGCTCCCTCCCTCTCTCTCTCTCAACTGCTCCCTCCCTCCCTCCCTCTCTATCTCTCAGCTGCTCCCTCCCTCCCTCTCTATCTCTCTCAACTGCTCCTCCCTCTCTCTCTCTCTCTCAACTGCTCCCTCCCTCCCTCTCTATCTCTCTCAACTGCTCCCTCTCTCTCTCTCTCTCTCTCTCTCTCTCTCTCTCTCTCTCTCTCTCTCTCTCTCTCTCTCTCTCTCTCTCTCTCAACTGCTCCTCCCTCTCTATCTCCAGACTGTTAGCTACAAATGTTCTCATCCATCTTCTTGTCCCATTACATTTTTTTTGAATGATGTCCCTCAACCATTAAAATTGATAGGAGAGAACAGGGGAGGGGGGCTTGATTGATCTTGTGTCCACCAGTCAGAGATTACACTGAAATATAATCTGGTCCTCCTTTCCTTTGTCCACCCATTTACCTGGGAATAACCCAGGCCCATATTTCCATCCCGTCACCAGCCTTAAACTCCAAATGCAGTTCATCCTCCTGGTTTTAATCAGAATCCTGGCCTATCATTATCCACCTCCACCATGTTTGAAGACGTCTCTCTCACTAAAACATATGCTGTATTGCTGAGTTGATCTTTATCCACTTTGCACTACCAGTATCGCAATACTCGTTAGTATCGTGGCAAGGAAATCCGGTTCTTTAGGAATTACAGCCCTAATGTTGGAAACAAACATCATTATGTTGTCATCCAGAGTCACATTTATTTATTTTCCAAGCTGTCACACAGTATTTTACACACAGCAGGTTTGTAAAGGACCAACAAGTTTGGTCAGCTTCGTGTTTTCATTTTTTGCTATGGAAAAATTGAAAATTTTCCCGGATTTTACAAATGTTTCATCCCTTGAATAAATCACTTATCTGCCGGGTGACCCGGCATTTCCTGCCAAAACCGGAAGTGTCATTCAAAAGCATTATAAAGCATATAAATGTCTGGATTTAATTACTGCTTTGATCAGGATGAAAATTCAACCCTGATGCTACCTGAGCCTGATGAGACATATTAAATACATTTTTATGAGCCCTTCATTAACGACATTCAATGACCCCCCCCCAAAAAAAACCTAATGATTGTGCCGTTATCCAATACATATATGGACTACTGCACATTACGCATAACAGAAAAACATAGAAGTTGTAAATGTAGCTAGCTACTGTATATGCTCTCTCAGGTAAATAAATGAAACAAGCTCCAGTAGGAAATTAGGTTTTTAACAAAGTTACAAGTATAGGCGAATTTGATTGTAATTTTGAAATATAACAGGGTCTATTTGTATAATTAGTAAGCTGACGCATATATGCCTTTCATAGTATTTCCCTTAATATTATTAGCCTACCTCTCTCTATCGTTGCTTCATTCCTTCCTCACTTTCAACAGTTAAATGAAAAAACGTTTCGTTGTCCTTATCATTGTAATGATATACTTGAATAATATAGGAATGGAATTAGATGCAGAAGGCTTTCACTTCTCTTCTCGAAGATGGAATGGTTATGGGTCTGAATAAATAACTGCTATAGCTTACCACCATCACATGTTCGCTCTTCTTTCAAACTACCCGTGAGTTCTGTTGTCTGCTGTATTTAACATTCAGCAAAAAAGAGCTTGCATCCCTCTTCGAATAGTCTATTAGTATAAGGAATGCAAAAAATATAATATATATATGTCCAGCAAGCTATTCTAGTCTAGCTTTTCCTGCATGGGACTCCAAGAAAAAGGCCAACGGGGGGCACAGGTGTTTGCGTATTGCGCGAGAGACAGAGAATATCAATGGAGTTGATGGAGAGGGAGAGAAAGACTGCGAGAGAGTGATACGCAATGATATTCGAGTGATAGGCTGTTTTAAAACTCTGCAGCTGCAATTAAAACAATTATATTCTTTACAATTAAAAGAAGGTGACGCCCGAAAGCCAGATGGAGATGGAGTAAATGAATGGAGCATAGGCTATGCTGCAGCAAATGTAGGCCTACCTGTCACAAGAACTACACGTTACCATGATGAAATGATGGGTCTACATGCATTGTGATCTGCACTCCGTACTGAGATGGGCTGTCTGTCCCCACCCTGAGCGTTGATTCATCATGCAGAGGCTGTAGAGAAGCCAGATTTAGACATTGCATATCATTTAACAGTTCCATATCAAGCAAATGCTGTTCATGTAAATAATGTAATCTGATTTATCGGTTTCTCTCAGATATTTATGCCGGAAAAGGGAATGGTTTCAGGCGGTAAATCTCAGTTACCGGGTTCCCACCATTCAACCGTAGTTGCACAGTTGTTTACAAACTAGGAATATTTACCTCTCCCTGTTCCTTGTCTAGGCCTGAAGCGTGTGGTATTATTCACACAGTAGTTCTCTGGTCTCTGCTCGAGGAGAAACTACTGCAGTGGATTACATAACCAAGCGCTCACACTGAATACAGAACCACAGAGCTCATACAGCATTCTCTTTAAAGTATTTGACATGTATTTCACACAGCATTTCTAAATATACAGTGAATGACCACTGAATGCGGAGGCAGAGCCATTCGTAGGACGATAACACAAATGATACTGTAGTACAATAGCTACACTAGATACAGTAGTTGTCTATAGCAGTAACAATATGTGTTGTTGTCAACAATAAGCATGTGACGTTGAATCAATGCCAAGTTATTTGATAACGGTGATCTCGCCATGAAGGCCTCCAGTCCCCCTCTGTATCGATCGCAGTTTCAGGACATTCAGAGACAATGATCAGCAAAACGATGCTGTTTTTGTTCAACACTTTTAGAAATCATGAAACACGCTTCTCTTACTTCGACTCGCACTCTCTCCCTCCACTCTGTCTGACCGTCTGTCCAGTGAAATATATACACTACCGTTCAAAAGTTTGGGGTAAAGAAAACGTTTCTTGCCAATTTCTTGCATGGAATAGCCTTCATTTCTCAGGACAAGAATAGACTGACGAGTTTCAGGAGAATTCTGAGCCTGTAATCGAACCCACAAATGCCGATACTTCAGATACTCAACTAGTCTAAAGAAGGCCAGTTTTATTGCTTCTTTTAATCAAAACAGGTTTCAGCTGTGCTAACATAATTGCAAAGGTGTTTTCTAATGATCAATTAGCCTTTTAAAATGATAAACTTGGATTAGCCGACACAACGTGCCATTGGAACACAGAAGTGATGGTTGCTGATAATGGGCCTATGTAGATATTCCATTAAAAAGAAATCACTGTATTTCTGTTCAATTTGATGTTATTTTAAATGGACCAAAAAATGTGTGTTTCTTTCAAAAACAAAGACATTTCTAAGTGACCCTAAACTATTGAACAGTTGTGTATATATTTCAATTTATGCTCCGATGTGCCAGGTAATAGCCTACAACAACTGACCTATTACCAGTATTATCATATACATTTACATTTACATTTAAGTCATTTAGCAGACATATAGCTTGAGATTCGAGTTTTGAAATGTACATTATTTGTTGTAAGGGGTAGGTCTACCTGGAGAAAGTTGGACCTCTCTTATTGTATATGAAAAAAGGCAAATGCATGAAACAATATTTATTTCCATGTAAATAGCATATCAATTTGGGACATTTTATTGAATTGGAAAAATAACTTTGCCCTGTGCTTCTTCGCACATGCGCTATCGTTTAGGCCGTATAGGCTATTTGTCATTTAACTGATATCACACAATACATTATAGGTGCACTTGATCTCCAGCGCCCATCAGAGAATTGCACTCGCCCTGCATTTTGACTCATGAAGTGATCTCGACTAAGAAAAGTTTGGGGACCACTGTTCTAGCTTATATACGCTATGGGCCATTATGTGTATTCGCATATTGTTCAAATATCATTGAAGTTCCTTTGTTGTTGGTGTTTAATATGTAGCATGTAGCCTAATGCAAACCTGACATGCTTTGACTGGCCTCCGTGACAGTGATTAACACGAGAAAAGCCTGGCCTTGTTGGACCCCCCTTGAGGCTAATGACTTGTCTTTTGAAAGTCAAAGTCTAACTAATACACGTCATACAGCTGAAGTCGGAAGTTTACATACACCTGAGGCAAATACATTTCAACTCAGTTTTTCACAATTCCTGACATTTAATCCTAGTCAGAATTCCCTGTTTTAGGTCAGTTAGGATCACCACTTAATTTTAAGAATCTGACATGTCAGAATAATAGTATAGAGAATGATTTATTTCAGCCTTTATTTCTTTCATCACATTCCCAGTGAGTCAGAATCCCAGTGGGTCTGAATTAGTATTTGGTAGCATTGCCTTTAAATTGTTTAACTCGGGTCAAATGTTTTGAGTAGCCTTCCACAAGCTTCCCACAATAAGTTGGGTGAATTTTGGCCCATTCTTCTTGACAGAGCTGGTGTAACTGAGTCAGGTTTGAAGGCCTCGTTGCTCGCACACGCACTTTCAGTTCGGCCCACAAATTTTCTTTAAGATTGAGGTCAGGGCTTTGTGATGGCCACTCCAATACCTTGACTTTGTTGTCCTTAAAGCCATTTTGTCACAACTTTGGAAGTATGCTTGGGGTCATTGTCCATTTGGAAGACCCATTTGCGACCAAGCTTTAACTTCCTGACTGATGTCTTGAGATGTTGCTTCAATATATCCACATAATTTTCCTCACAACATGATGCTGCCACCACTGTGCTTCACGGTTGGGAGGGTGTTCTTCGGCTTGCAAGCCTCCCCCTTTTTCCTCCAAACATAACGATGGTCATCGTGGCCAAACAGTTCTATTTTTGTTTCATCAGACCAGAGGACATTTCTCCTAAAAGTATGCTCTTTGTCCCCATGTGCAGTTGCAAACCATAGTCTGGATTTTTTTATGGCGGTTTTGGAGCAATGGCTTCTTCCTTGCTTAGCGGTCTTTCAGGTTATGTCGATATAGGACTCGTTTTACTGTGGATATAGATATTATTGTACCTGTTTCCTCCAGCGTCTTCACAGGGTCTTTTGCTGTTGTTCTGGGATTGATTTGCACTTTTCTCACCAAAGTACGTTCATCTCTAGGAGACAGAACGCGTCTCCTTCCTGAGTG
Organism: Oncorhynchus keta; assembly: GCF_023373465.1. Lineage (NCBI taxonomy): Eukaryota > Metazoa > Chordata > Actinopteri > Salmoniformes > Salmonidae > Oncorhynchus > Oncorhynchus keta. Next base: position 3,085,222 of record NC_068442.1, read on the forward strand.
GTATGATGGCTGCGTGGTACCATTTTGTTTATACTTGCGTACTATTGTTTGTACAGATGAACCAGACTTGTGGAGGTCTACATTTTTTTAGGGCTGATTTGGCAGATTATTTTTCATTTTCCCATGATGTCAAGCAAAGAGGCACTGAGTTTGAAGGTAGGCCTTGAAATACATCCACAGGTACACCTTCAATTGACTCAAATGATGTCAATTAGCGTATCAGTAGCTTCTAAAGCCATGGCATCATTGTTTTTAATTTTCCAAGCTGTTTAAAGGCACAGTCAACTTAGTGTATGTAAACTTCTGGAATTCCCTGGAATTGTGATAGAGTGTATTATAAGTGAAATAATCTGTCTGTAAACAATTGTTGGAAAAATGACTTGTGTCATACACAAAGTAGATTTCCTAAACGACTTACCAAAACTATAGAGTGGTTGGAAAACGAATGACTCCAACCTAAGTGTATTTAAACTTCTGACTTCTACTGTGTATGCCCTTGGAAGAAGAAGAATTTTGTTGTATTTATGAAGGTCTTCGGTAACATTCAAAAAGAAGATGTATTTCAAAGAACACAATAGCATTTTTTTATTAGGGCCTTTATCTACTTCCCCAGAGTCAGATGAACTTGTGGACACCATTTTTATGTCTCTAGCTGTGTTAGAATACTCATACTAACCGAACTATCCATACTATTTGTGACGTAAATTGAGTATATAGTATTATTATTGGTCATAGTATGGATATAGTTAGTATGCCAAAAGTTCCCCGATGTCGTACTACATTCGCCTGAATTCGAAGTATACAAGCAGTGGAAACTATTTCTGTGGTTTTAGGGGCCATGATGCAAATTCTTCAGAAAATGGGCGTGGCTTCACAACATTTTTTCGATTTTAAGAAAATTGTGGAAATGAATGCAGCCGAAGTCCGACAAGTAATGACTTGTCAAATAAGTTGGCTGACAAATTGTTGGCAATGCTAGCCTCACGAACCGCATAACATATCATTACAGCAGTTGCTTGTATGTACCAGTGTATTAACTATATGCTATCTAACTAACTGACCAACTTTTATTGACTTTATTATTGACTTTATTGTTAGCTTAGCTAAGTTGTATAGTCATTGTGTATTCTCAATGGACATTGCTAATGAAATCGTAAGATGTCTAGCTAGTAATGTGTTAGCTCTGCTAACAAGCTAGCAAGAAGTTGCATTGCAACTGCATCAACTTCCGCTCAACAAAGCATACCGCTCGTTTACAGTGGACTAAACTAATAGTACATAGTATGTAGTATATACTCATTAAGTATGTAGTATACAGTATGTTAGTACGAGTATTCGAACACAGCTTCTGTGTCCAGTATGAAGGAAGTTCGCAGTAGTTTTGGGAGCTAGTACTAACTATCATTACCATAGACTTCCAATCATTGCGCTATCTACTAGCAGGGGTCTTTACTTCAACATTATTGTGTTTTAATGTATTTCTAATAGCTTTTAATACCTTCTAATACTTTTTCTCGTAGATGTTTTCTAAGACCCCTTTTCCATCTGATTGACCGGAAATCAGTCTTTGCTTATTCCACATTTCTTTTTAGGTTGAAAATGGTTGAAACAGATATACAATACCAGTCAAAAGTTGGAACACACCTACTCATTCAAGGGTTTTTCTGTATTTGTACTATTTTCCACATAAGTAGAATAATAGTGGAGACATCAACACTATGAAGGAATCAAAAAAGTGATAAACAAATCAAAATATACTTTATATTTGAGATTCTTCAAAGTAGCCACCCTTTGCCTTGATGACAGCTTTGATCACTATTGGCTCAAAACAACTGTTAACTCGGAAATGCAAAATCTGACTTCAGTGAGCTCAAGACAACTGGGAACTGTAAGAACGGCCCATGTTCGGAATTCTGTCTCTATACATTTTCAAAGTGGTGAACAAATCGTTGTATTGACTAATATCTTAATTAAAGTCTTCAAAATTACGGATTACCTCTTATCCGCTTGTCGTCCCCTTATGCCATCGTTTCTACATCTCAATTGTCAGTAGAAACCACATTTGTTTAAGCAAGTCAGCCATATCAGCTATGTTTTTTTAAAGGCAGTAAATGAGGCTGAATGAACTGTTTCGCTGCCAGACAAGGCTCCACTGATAGCCAGGTGTAGCAGTGGTAATGTGTTGGGACTGCTGTTGGGACTCTGCTGTTGAAACAGCTTTATGTAGGCCCTAACAGTTTGCGGGCGCCGTTTGTCACCGTTACAGTGCAATTAATGTATTGTTTAGTGTTGTGTAGTGGCTTTCCTGGCATGCATCCCACTTTATTTTTTGTTACCCCACCAAGATGTACATGCTAAAATCGCCACTGAGCACGGTAGCTGTTAATAGCTCAAACAGCTCATATTTTTGTTGTCTAGAATGAGCCTCTCCCCACTGATAATATAACGCTAGATAACATGACTGTCTTATTTTGTCCTGCAACATGGCAAAGGATTTCCCCTTTAACCCCACTAACGTTGGTCCTGGCAAATCTACGGGAAGATATCAAGTCAATGGGGTTTATCCGTCACTCTACTAAATCTCATTCAGGAGGCGCGGGCAGGGGAGGAGGATTTAAGAGGGAGTTGATGAATTGACCTTTTCCTTTTCTGTCGCTTTCTTATCCCAATAAGAGCGCCGTTGACCTTTTCAGCCGTATATCAAATCCCCGAACCGCCCCGTCCACCATCTTCTCAGCCCCGCTGGCCGAACGCGAGGGCTCTTCAAAATGAGTTGTATCCCCTCCACTCACTCGCCCTTCTCTCTCTCTCTCTCTCTCTCTCTCTCTCTCTCTCTCTCTCTCTCTCTCTCATCTCTTCGATCTCTATGTGCAGGTAGCTTCAGTGTGTGTGCTCGTGTTGTGACATGTTTATCTGACCTGAGCGTTGATGAGGTCCAGGCCTGCTTGGGTGTTAAAAAGAACTGTTACAGTGTCTCCTGTCAATGGCAAATAGACTACTGAAACAGTAGCACACCTGGTCATTTGAATGCATACAAAACACAAGACAAAAACAAACTAATCTTGATTTGAAACACCTGGCACGGATGTTTGAGGAGAGCGTCCCGAGGATGTTGAGTGATTTCAGCACTGCACACTATCTGATGAATCATTCGGGTGCCTCTCAAAGTTTCTACGGAATATTTGTTGAAGTAAATAGCAAGGAGCATGTCGCAAACACTTTAGAGCAATGCTCATTTGTCTGGAAGTATCTTGACTTTACAACGATGTGCACAGCCAGTTTGGGTTGCCATGGGAACCTACAGTGAGTGGGTCTCATGTGGCTCTAGGTTCAATACTATTCAAAATATTTTAAGCACTTTGAGATTGCGTGTTTAATCATTTGCTTGTGCCATCCTTGATTTGCTCTCTTGGGTGCTGTTTGCACTTTGGGGGCCTATCACATTGGTTCTTTTGTACAAGCCAAGCTCAGTAATAGCACAGATACAAATATTTAAAGACTTGAAATCTGGTGGCTGTTGGCTGGTGTGGCTTTTGTTCACTGTTCCCTGTCTTTCCTTCCATCAGGCTCTGGTTCATCTATCTAATGGCCATAATGACGGATTGTTGTTAGTGTGAGACGAGGGTCTGCTCGTTTAGTCTCATTCCTGGGAGAGTGTGCTGAGACGCTGTAGCAATCAGCCTCTACTCACTGCCTGTTCATTCCCAGGCACAATTACAACCTGACTGGGTAATAGGTGTGTGTGTGTGTGTGTGTGTGTGTGTGTGTGTGTGTGTGTGTGTGTGTGTGTGTGTGTGTGTGTGTGTGTGTGTGTGTGTGTGTGTGTGTGTGTGTGTGTGTGTGTGTGTGTGTGTGTGTGTGTGTGTGTGTGTGTGTGAGAATGAATCGTTAAAAAAAATCCCCCTAGAATATTAGAATCCCACATTAATCTTTAATCAGCAATTAACCAATCAAGGCCACATTGCCGTGGAGAGATGTACACTGCTGTAAAGTGTCCCACTCTGATGTACACAACGGTGCTATATACTGTATCTTGATAAGGCCAACAGAGGGTCATACATCAGACCAAGATGTGTCATTGAGAGAGAAGGAGAGAAGGAGGTCAATGCTGGCTGTGGATAGATAAGACAGGGGCCTCTGGCCACGCAAGGTGACAGCTGCTCTTGTCTCCTCTCAGGCACCAGGGAGGGTGTGGGGGGAACTGAGCGAGCGCCGAAGGGCCTGGACACGAGGAGGTGTCCATTGGAGGTGATCTAGACAGGGTGGGGGTCAGTGAAACTATTCCCTTAAGAGCCCTTTTTCTTTCTCGTCATCTCTCTGTTCTTCACTAGCAGACGTTTAATGGTGGCCCCAGACACTGGAGTCATTAACTGGTAGTTTGGGTACCTCTTAAGGAGTTACACTCGTGACCTTTTGCTCCCATGAAGCGGCTCCTCTCTCTCTCTCTTTCTTTCCAAGTCCCCACGCTGTTCTGAGTCCGACGACAGGCCAGGTAGTGACAGAACACTGGATCTGATATACGTGGAGCCTGGAGCTCTATGGTTCTCTATGGACTTGCGACAGCGGGTGATGGCAGGGGGAGGGAGTGCTGGAGGGGTGGAAAGCGATTAGGTTCATTTATACCATGGCAGCGCTTGGCATGGACAGTAGCATGTTCCACGCTGATCCAATGTAACACTAGAATGAGACCAAATGGCTCCCACGATTGGAAAGCAGAGGGAGGCAGGGGGAGACAGGGTTGGGGGGGGGGCATCTGCTCCACATTCACCCAGTGTCTTATAATTAGGTGATCCCAATTGCTTGGGAGCAAAGTATCTGTTCCACTGTGACTTTCAGGATAACAATTCTATGGGTTTGGAAACATGGAAGCAGGTGGAGGGTAGGGGCACCCCGCCCAGCGATGATAGACAAGCCATATTGAGGCAGAGAAGAAAGCTGTGTTTAAAACATAAAAAGACATCAGCCTCCGTGGAAAGTCACCATGACAATTGCTAATTGTCCCAAAACAGCAGTCAGCCAACCTGTTAAAGACTTGCTGCATCTTTTACAGTATATTGGGTTTTCTCTTTGTCTCAGTCATATTCCCCTGTCCTCATATAGCATCAACGTGTCACCACAGAACAGAGCAGAGGTTCCCAAAACTAGGGTTGGTCGGCCCTCTGGGCATCCGCTAGACACCCCGTAGTGATCTGCTGGGAGACTTTCAACTTTACCATGGTCTCATAATCAATCACGTCCACATTCATTTTAAAGTGCTACCGGTCCAGCAATAGGTAAGAGTGCCATTCGGTGAACGCAAGCATTTGATCTCCTTTGTGAATGCAGATGGGCTGGGTACTGCACTGTGTTACTGTGTTCACCCACTAACGGAGCATGGCATGCCCTCCCAGTCTAATTAATGGATTTAGAGACCAGTCTGGCTAAAAGGGACTGAAACACCATGTTGATTTTAATAGAATGTGAAATGAGCCCACCTGTTCACCCAGCAGGTCACACAGCAGTGGTTAATGTACACGTGTGGTATACTGCTTTAGGGGTTCAAGCAGGCAAACGCTACCCAGCGTCACTCATATTTGCAGATAATAAGTTGCGTAGGCATCTAGTTCCAAGAATCTCACCTCAAGGTTTACACGTACTGGTGAGAACGTGTTACATTGTGTTCATCTATAAGTATTTTCTTTAACTTTACAATTAGCTGCAGTACTTCAGTTTCTTGGTCCTCTGCTAGCTATACGTACAAACAAGCTCTTGTAGCTAGCTACACATTATGCCACATACTCCCAGCCAATGGGTCTGGTGTGAGAGAGGATAGCTCAGATGCTGTGGCTGTGGGGTATAGACAGTAAGCAGTATCTATCTCTCTGCCATACGCTGACCTATATAACATTCACCTGGAGCTATCACTGAGGTGATGCCTCAAATATTGAGTGTCAGACACAAGGGGAACACATAACTCCCTTAGTTATGGGACAGGAGCTCACTTCTAAACAAAGAACAGAAAACATTGATTTCTCCATGCAGACTGGATATATTTCAGTTTTCAGGGCCTAAAATACAAATTTCTCCCTGGAGCTGGGGGGTTTCTGGTAGACAGCTGGAAAGGCATGATGTGATGGACTGGTAGGGTCTTCCTCTCTCTCTCTCTCTTTTTATAATGTTTCCTTTCTCTCTCTCGTTCTATCTCTCTTTCTCCCTCTGGCTTTCCTCTTTTCTCTCTCTGTCTTCCCCTTTCTCTCTCTCTCTCTCTTTTTGTCTCTCGAAAAAACACACGTGTTGGTTCTTGAGGGAGCTATTTGTTTGCTCCTCTTACAGCTTTTACACAGATCTGTCAGTTGCTCTGAAGTATCTCAGCCCTCAAGTCCAAATCTAAGCCCCCATCCCTTGCTAAAAACAGATTCTCCGATTGAATAAACACAGACTCAAAACACCCACAGCGTCTAAAAACAGACCTCCTCATATTGATTATCTCTCTCGGCGTCTCCCTCGGGCTGTACTAGATTTGTACTAGTCCCCACAGCAACCTTCGAGGAAAGTTCTTCTTCAAAATCCAAACACACACCTTTCCCCAGCACACAGCAACTGACATATGGACACACATATATAACAATGGGGATACTCTCTAACATGTAGCCTGGGACTCCCAAGTGGCGCAGCGGTCTAAGGCTCTGCACCTCAGTGCTAGAGGTGTCACTACAGACCCTGGTTCGATTCCAGGCTGTATCACATCCGGCTGTGATTGGCCCATCGTTGTCTGGGTTTGCCCATTATTCTAAATACGAATGTGTTCTTAACGGACTAGTTAAATAAAGGTTGGTTATAATACTATCCCATACCCACGTTCTCAATCCAAATTCAGTCGTTCTGTCAAGAAACACAAACCTGCTCTTTAATCTGCTCTCAACATTTACATTTACATTTAAGACAACAGACAGAGGCCCGCTGGACAAAGCTCCTTACGAGCCGACAGGTCGGTCCAGAGTGTGTGAGTGGCGTTTAACAACCCCCCCCCCCCTAAAAGTGCCTGTGCTACCACTGCCACCATGGCAGACACTCCCCCTGGTGTTTGACAGGCAGCCCCGGGCAGTGGAGGGGAACTGACATGAGTGATGACACTCAGAGTGTTCGTGATGAGCTGGGAGACACAGCGGTGACACTAATGGACTCCCACTCAGTGTTCTCCTGGCACTGCACATGCTCTGTTTCCAACACACACACACACACACACATCTGCTGGTCAGAGAATTGGAACTGACCACAGAGAGAGATTTGAGTTAGAGAACAATACAAACTACTGTATATGGCACATGTAAACCTAGGATTGTAGCATCCCTATCAGTATAACCATAAGAGAGATACGTTGGATGAATACTGTATGTGGAATTGGTATGTGGAAGAGGCATTCAGCTAGGTGACATATGAAAGCAGGAGGGTTCTCCCCAGTATGTCAGCTAGTGTTTCTCCCTGTGTTGAGGGCTATGAAGACTGAGAAGGCTGAAAGGCCTGGTTGCGTGTGAGAGGAGCTCTGGTGTGTAGGAGGAGGTGCTGGCTGGTATACTGCAGCACGGTGCTGCCTGCCTGCGGGGGAGAGAACAGAACATAGCCACGAGTTAGTTACCCCCCCTGAAGTAGCAACTTTTACACACACTCCAGTTACCCCCTGAGGTGCACCACTTCTCGACTGTGAGCTCCTTCGGATAGTGACTCTACTGCTAGAGGAATGTGTGCAGTGGGCTTGTGACATGGCGTATCTCTAGATTAGAGGACCTCGAAACGGGACACATCTTAAATATTGATATTAGTAAGATGATAGTTATGCCTGAGATAGAACGATTTAACAGAAACCTGTTTAACATTTTTTAATTAATATACTTTCGGGTACATCAAACATAATGAATAATTTACACTACTGATGACCATTTGGCTTATATTACTCTTTTTACGCATTGTCATCTGACTGGAAGTGAAATTTCTTTAAAGATTTGCAATTTAATTCGCTCGTAGGAAGCGTCTCGCGCTCCAGGTACTAATGCTATTGTACTTTCAAATAGATTTTAAAATTGGAATAAATTATCCTTACGCTCTGTGTCTGGACTTGCGACTCCCCTGCATTGGCGAGGAATTGATTTCTATCTGACAAAGACGTGGAGTTTTATCAAACCTTTTGTGACAATCTCGTTGACAAATTGCCCTATTAAAAACGCCCGTGGAACTGTGTCAGGGTGACTAGAGAACAAATAATAAACACGTGCCATATCGAGCTAGCTAGCCTCACTGAAATCCAAACAATAAACACCGCACAGCCTCAAGCGCTAGCCAACCACAAACTTCCCACTCACATCAGCTATTATTAGCTGCACTACAATATCTAGTTACCAGTGTCCTGCTAGTCTCTCCGGTCTAGACTCTATTGTGGCTAGGACGGGGACTTTAGCGGTGACTGCTAGAATGCTAATGTGATGCTGTATTCATGAAGCTTCTTATCGCTGCCTGCCTCCCTCGGGCCCGGCCATGCGAGCCGCCGTGTGTGTGTGTCAGCCACCCCATCAACCGCCTGCTCCTTATCAGAGGAGCTCCAGGGGGTGCCCAGTGACCTGTAGAGTGACACCGAGCATGCTGACTCACCCCTGGGCCTTTGAGTCCGCCTTCCCAGATGATCCCCCTGATCCCATGGGTTTCCTCCCTCAGCATCACTCATTCATTCTCTCCTTCTCACACACGCACACACGCACGCACGCACGCACGCACGCACACACACACACACACACACACACACACACACACACACACACACACACACACACCCCCCCTCCCCACCCCACACACACATCACTAACAGAGCCAGCGCAAAGGTGAGTGTATGCGCTGGGGATGGGGATAGAGAAGGATGGAGCCTCCACAGGAAGGCCACCTCTGCATCTCAAATGGCACCCTATTCCCTGTATAGTGCACTACCCAGGGCCCCAAAAGTAGTGCACCATGTAGGGAGTAGGATGCCATTTGGGACACAACCCATATTACTTTGGTACGTACCACTATCGACTAGAGATCAGATTGGCAGCAGGAGGCTCTGTTCTGTTGACTCTGGCCTATTTCTCAAAATGTCACCAGCGATTGTTGAAACTGATATGTTAAAGGTAGTGTCAGGGGAAACAGGATGCTGGCTAGTCTTTGTTGTATGTAGTGATAGGGGGGGAAATGATTTTGGGACAATATTATATCAATATTTGACTCGTATCGATTTGTAAAAACTGTAGGTAGAGTTAGCCGGCTGTGCCAACGGCAAGTTCTAGATTTTTTTTTATAGTGAGCCAAAATTATTTCAGCACTTTTATTCCCAAAACAAGCTCTCTCATGTTCTTCTCTCGTGTCTCTCTGCAGCAGATATATACAGATGTAGGATCTTCATTTGATCACTTTTGTTGCTGAGGATTTTCCTGCACGGCAGGAAATGCAAACTCGCAGGGTATTCAGGGTTTAAAAAGGCTTCTAAAGTTTGAAATTTCCACTTTAAAATTACAAACTTGATTTAGCCTGTTGGTGCAGGATTATTTTCCTGCTCAAATTGATGGTGGGGATGGTTGGGATGGTTGGGATAGTGTTCTTTGGCCTGCAAGCCTCACCCCTTTTCCTACAAACATAGCGATGGTCAAACAGTTTTATTTTTGTTTCATCAGACCAGAGGACATTTCTCCAAAAAGTACAATCTTCGTCCCCATGTGCAGTAGCAAACTGCAGTCTGGCTTTTTTATGGCGGTTTTGGAGCAGTGGCTTCTTCCTTGCTGAGAGGCCTTTCAAGTTATGTCAATATCGGACTCGTTTTACTGTGGATATAGATCATTTTGTACCTGTTTCTTCCAGCATCTTCACAGGGGCCTTTTCTGTTGTTCTGGGATTGATTTTCACTTTTCGCCCCAAAGTACGTTCATCCCTAGGAACGCATCTCCTTCCTGAGCGGTATGATGTGTTTATGGTGTTTATACTTGCATACTACTGGGTTTATTGGGTTTATACTTGCATACTATTGTTTGTACAGATGAACGTGGAAATTTGGAAATTACTTCCAAGGATGAACCAGACATCATTTTTTACTGAGGTCTTGGCTGATTTCTTTCGATTTTCCCATGATGTCAATCAAAGAGGCACTGAGTTTGAAAGTAGGCTTGAAATACATAGAAATGTGTGGAGTGGTTGAAAAATGAGTTTTAGTGACTCCAACCTAAGTGTATGTAACCTTCTGACTTCAACTGTAGATACTAGGTAGAAATAGAATAAGGGTGCGACTTCGGTGATTGTATGGTTGGGTGTGAGGGTCAGTAAGCTCCATCCCCTCCCAGTGAGGTGCGAAAAATAGGTTCCGCTCTCCTCACAAACACTCTTTTTAATTGGTCTGGAAGACGTCTCCTTGAGAATATGCTAATGACTGAATGAGGGTTCTTCCGTGTTGCCAAACACAGCTAATCAACTGAGGGAGCTGTGGATGCAGATTCACAACCTCCTGGGTGTGTCTCAGTCCCATGGCTCTTTGTTTTAGATCACGTTCAAAGTAGAAAGCCCAAGCTGTCGGGTCTGGTGTCATTCCATACACCCAAACATGCACATGCACATGCACACACACCCACAAAAACACACAGTCATGCACACAAACAATACATTCAGACTGGATTTATGCTGCAGTATAAAAGAAGGTGATAGCCATTTTGAAATGCACACGTCTTTCCTAAGGACAAGTTGTGCAGGCTCATGGCCACTGCTATTGATAACTAGTCTCTACCTGAGTCAAAGGAGCAGAAAGGTGTTTCTAAAGCCCTTTGATTCATGCTCATTTGAGGAGATGGATACTAACTACAAAGCATTCTGCTTCCAGACATGGTATCTATCTTTTCACAACCATACCATGTCATTGTCCAGGTTTTCCATATGCACCGACTTATGAGTCATCTTTAAATGCCCAGTGCAGTCAAAAACAAACATTTCCACAGAATGAGGTTTGAATAAAACTGTGAAATTGTGTCTCTTTACTAGGAAGCACATTTTGTTTATTTTTTTACCATTTTAATTGAACAAAATCACAGTATGGTACTTAGTTGTTACCCAGAAATGATTTGATATTGGAGATAGTTTAGTAATGGAAAAAGCCAGCAACATTCCCCCTAGCCATGATTGTCTGAGATAATGAGTGGGCTGGACATGCCGAGAGATGAGTTCGGATTGGTCTGCCATGTAGCACGCTTGAAATCAGTGGAATTAGAGCATGATAGCTAAGGAGATGGATAAAATTCTGATTTGATTGCAAATATGCAGACGGAGTCGAATAGAGAACACATAAGGCTCCATATTGCATCTTCAAACTAAGGGCAACCATGGCATCAGTAACAAAGAGGGAGACGTGTTAATCCATGTATACAGGTAAGAGAGTCTAGCTGGCAACATTTTCAGATATTACACGTTTCTAATGTAGTCAAAAAGTAATTTTCATTTAAATTTAAAGTGTACTGTTAGCTCGCTAGCTAACACTGGCTAGCTAGCTAATGTTACATGTATGATCTGTGTAGTAATATTATTCGTATCTCAGAGCCATTTGCATTGCTGGTTGCATTGCAGATTCATGCAGGGTAGTAATGTTATGAGTTGGGATTATGGTTCATTGCTTAGCTAACTACATGTCTTAACAAAAGACTCCACTATGCAAGTAATTATTTTTGTAGAATGTTTATGATGTCACTGCGACAATTGTCGATAGACGCAGCTGCTAAATTCACTCTGGCTAACTTTTTCTTACATTTTTTATTTCACCTTTATTTAACCAGGTAAGCTAGTTGAGAACAAGTTCTCATTTACAACTGCGACCTGGCCAAGATAAATCAACAACACAGAGTTACACATGGAATAAACAAGCGTACAGTCAATAACACAATAGGAAAAACATATATACAGTGTGTGCCAATGGCATGAGGAGGCATGGCAATAAATAGGCCTTAATAGCAAAGTAATTACAATTTAGCAGATTAACACTGTGATATATGAGCATATGATGATGAGCAGATGATGGTGTGTAAGTACTGGTGTGAAAAAGAGCAGCAAAGTAAATAAAAACAATATGGGGATGAGGTAGGTAGATTGGGTGGGCTATTTACAGATGGACTATGTACAGCTCCATCAATCGGTTAGCTGCTCAGATAGCTGATGTTTAAAGTTAGTGAGGGAAATGTAAGTCTCTAGCTTCAGCGATTTTTGCAATTTGTTCCTGTCACTGGCAGCAGAGAACTGGAAGGAAAGGCGGCCAGTAGGGGTGTTGGCTTTGGGAATGACCAGTGAGATATACCTGCTGGAGTGCGTGCTACGGGTGGGTGTTGTTATCGTGACCAGTGAGCTGAGATAAGGCGCAGCTTTACCTAGCATAGACTTATAAATGACCTGGAGCCAGTGGGTCTGGCCGTCGCCAGACCCACTGTAGCGAGGGCCAGCCGACTAGAGCATACAGGTCGCAGTGGTGGGTGGTATAAGGCACTTTGGTAACAAAACGGATGGCACTGTGATAGACTGCCCTCCGATTTCTGAGCACAGAATAACTGACACATTTACAAATGCTCAACACCCGTTGAATATGGCGGGTGTCAGTAAACATTGGCAAAAAAGCATACTTAAAATTGTTGGCAGTAGCACAGTTGCAATTACCAACACACTGGATAACATAAAAACAGCCTAACCAGCTCTGCTAGGGTGAGTAAAATGATCAGAGTGAGATTTTCTCTCATTTGTGTCTAGAAGTAGCTAGCAAGTTAGCCAGTTAGCTTGGGTGCTTGACTGCTGTTAGGGTCAGAACGCTCAGATCAACCATACTTTTTGGCCAGAGCGCCCAGTGTGGGCTCTGAATGCTTCGAGAGTGAAGCGCTCTGAATTTACGAGTGGCCAATCTGACAACGCTCTGAGTTTACAAACGCCCAGAGCATACTCTGGCAGTCCAGACTCAATTTCCGAACATAAGCGTAGTATAAACCTCAAAACAACTATAAATTGTAAACATTAATATACAAATATTGAAAGCATTTCATGAGACAACTAAAAGGTTTCTAATATATTGACAGACCATAACTAGCCCCACAGATAGGCTATCCAATGTCAAACCAAATTTGAACTAGCTAGCTAGCACTAGCTAGCCAAGGTGAAGGGTGAGTAAGGGTGAGTAACCGTAACTGTGTACTGTTTTGACATAGTGAATACACAAATGCTTGCCACGTGAAAACACACACACAAGAGACACCATCATTAAACCACACCCCTAAGACAACTCTTGTTTGGTGTACCTCCATACAATCTGCAGCAACTGCATTATACCATCGCGTCCACATGGACCAACGTTCCTGTGGAACGTTTTCAACTTGTAGAATCCATTCCCCAGAGAATTCAGGCTGTTCTAGATGCAAAGGGGGGTTCTGACCTGGTACTAAATGAGTGTACCTAATAAACTGGCCGGTGAGTATAGATACTTAGATAGGTGCTCCACTCCAATTTGTCAGGGACTGTCTGCTATTGAAAACCGCCACTTGTAGGCATAGATGATCTTCTCTGTGGCTCCTCCACTGTGATTGAAGTTGAGGGGCTTTGATCTTGAGGTGCGTATGGAGCCAACATAAGCGTGACGAGAAACCCCTGTATGACTCACTCCTACGAATTAATGATGCAATGGTAATGTCATCCATACCAGCTGGGGCAAAAATAGTCTTCACGCCAGAATATACTGTATACTGACCAAAAATATCAACATGCAACCATTTCAATGGTGTTACTGAGTTACCGTTCATATAAGGAAATCAGTCAATTGAAATAAATTCATTAGGCCCTAATCTATGGATTTCACATGACTGGGTAGGGGCGCAGCCATTGATGGGGCGCCAGGCCCAGCTAATCAGAATGATTTTTTCCCCCACTAAAGGGCTTTATTGCAGACATAAATACTCCTCAGTGTCATCAGCTGTCTGGGTTTCTGGTCTCAGACGATCCCGCAGGTGAAGAAGTTATGGTTATGAGGCCGGTTGGGTGTACTGCCAAATTCTCTAAAATTACGTTGGAGAGAACGTATGGTAGAGAAATGAACATTACATTCTGGTGGACATTCCTGCAGTCAGCATGTCAATTGCATGCTCCCTCAACTTGAGACATCTGTGGCATTGCGTTGTGTGACAAAACTGCACATTTTAGAGTGGCCTTTTATTGTCCCCACCACAGGATGCACCTTAGTAATGATCATGCAGATTAATAAGCTTCTTGATATGTCACACCTGTCAGGTGGATGGATTAGCAAAGGAGAAATGCTCAAATAAACAAATGTAATGTAAAAAAAAGAAATGTGTGGACAAAATTTGAGAGAAATAAGCTTTTTGTATATATGGAACATTTCTGGGATATTTTGCCTTTTGGATATTTTGCCTCACTTGCCTAGTTAAATGAAGGTAAAAAAAATAAAAACATGAAATATATATTTCAGCTCATGGAGCAATGGACCAACACTTTACATGTTGCGCTTATATTTTTGTTCAGTATATTAATGAAGTGATATTATTAGAGAGAAGAGATATGTAAAGGTAGTGATTAGGGTTGAATGGCGGGAATCTGTTTGCCGAGATTTACAGCCCAAAACCACTCCCTTTTCCCAGGATAAATAACTAAACCGGAAAACTATAATACATTATTGACATCAACAGCATGACGTGAAATGGAACTGTTAAGTTATATGCAATGTCTAGATCTTGCTTCTCTGTAGTCTTCTCACTGCTCTCTGCATGATCAATCGTCAATGCTCATGTTGGGGACAGGCAGACCATCTCAGTATGGAGTGCAGTTCACTATGCATGTAGACCTATCATCTCATCATGGTAACTTGTTTTCTTGTGACAGGTAGGCCTACATTTACTGCAGCATAGCATATGCTACATTAATATGAGGACCGAATGGACGTCTACATTTACTCCATCTGGCTTTCAGGGGTCACCTTATTATTTTATTGAACACCTACTCATTCAAGGGTTCTTCTTCATTTTTGATATTTTCTACATTGTAGAATAATAGTGAAGACCTCAAAACTATGAAATAACACATTTAGATTCATGTAGTAACCCAAAAAATGTTTAAAAAATCAAAATATATTTTATATTTGAGATTCTTCAAATAGCCACCCTTTGCCTTGATGACATCTTTGCAGACTCTTGGCATTCTCTCAACCAGCTATACCTGGAATTCTTTCCCAACAGTCTTGAAGGAGTTCCCACATATGCTGAGCACTTGTTGGCTGCTTTTCCTTCACTCTGCGGTCCAACACATCCAACTCTCCTTGGACGAATAGCCCTTACACAGCCTGGAGGTGTGTTGGGTCATTGTCCCGTTGAAAAACAAATGATAGTCCCAATAAGCGCAAACCACATTGGATGGCGTATCACTGCAGAATGCTGTGAAAGAGTGCTTATTTGAAAAAATGGACATTTCACACAAGAGTGTGAAACATGTCATCAAGGAAAAGGGTGGCTACTTTGAAGAATCTCAAATATAAAATACATTTTGATTTATTTAACACTTTTTTGGTTACTACATGAATCCATATGTATTATTTCATAGATTTGATGTGTATTATTCTACAATGTAGAAAATTGCAACAACAAAAAAAGAGAAACTTTTGAATGAGTAGGTGTCCCAAATGTTGACTGGTACTGTATATATATTTTAGAATGCTTGACAACAGCAAAAAATTGGTTGACCAAAACAAAATCGACTAGTCGACTAAATGGGGTGAGCCCTAATTCTTTATGTAGGACTCATAAACATTTTTCTGTAACATTTTGATCTAATCAAATCCAGATATAAACCTATTTATATGCTTTATATGCTTTTGAATGACACTTCCGGTTTTATCTGGAAATACAGGGTTACCCGGGAGAAAAGTCATGTAATTATTATTATTATTATATTATGTAATTCTCAGGATGGAACATTTGTAAAATACCGGGGAAATATTCAGCCCTAGTTGTGACCTCAAGGATTGTCTGCTTTTTATAGTGCTGTAGATATGCAGGGTCTTAATTTGATCACCCTTTTGTTCCTGGTAATGTTCCTGCAGGGATTCTGAAGTTTGTAATTTCATTACACTTAGAATGAACCTGGTGACATCTGTTTGCTATTCATTCATTTGTGGCTAATTCCGTTAACTGCGGATACATATGATGCCTTCAGAAAGTTTACATTTTCCACATTTTGTTGTGTTACAGCCTGGATTTACAATGTATTAAATTGAGATTTCGTGTGACTGGCCTACACACAATGCCCCATAATGTTTAAGTGGAATTATGTTTTTTCTTTAAATATATATATTTACAAATGAATAAAAAATGTAAAGCTGAAATGTCTTGAGTCAATAAGTATTCAACCACTTTGTTATGGTAAGCCTAAATAAGTTCAGGAGTAAAACTGTGCTTAACAAGTCACATAAGGTGCATTGCATTTCCGAACCTGTGAATCAGATCCAATCTTCTCTTCGTTTACTTTGTTTCATTGACTGGGTAACCCGAAGAGGACAGCAGTGAGATGAGGGTAGGAGGAGAAAAGAGAAGATGTAAGTGGAGAGGAGAGGAAAGAGGGACGAGAAGAGCTAAGGAAAGGAAAAGGGGGTTCGACTGGAGTGACTTTAGAGAAAGACACAGATTTTTGCCTTGACTCCATCTCCACCCTAAATCTCTTCACTATGCAGAGAACGAACAAAAGCAAAGGGAATCTGCCTGTGAAGAAGATTGATTACATTTGTGATCATTCTTCAGAGATAATGTCCCCTCTTTTTAATCGTGTTCATTGCAATGTGTTCCCCAGTCTGTGCGTGTTAAAGATTATCACAGGGGACTCCATCATTGTCTCATCGTAAATGCCGTCCTAATTGTGAACAGCTCGACTATTCATTGGGAGTTGGACACTTGATCATTGATCTTGTTCCCTCCTTTGATTCTGTCATTTGGAAGTAAAGTGGCTCTGCAACATGCTGTTTTCTTCACATCAACTTTAAAAGGGCTTCATTAACTACATTTTTAAAATGATAATCAGATGACCAAATACAGGTATCGACCATCCCCGACTCACTATTGACATTCTGGGACTCTTTCAACTCCCCATTGCATCGATTGAAAAGTGGAGGAAGATGCGCTTTGGACCAGCACAGTAGTTCAGTCCCTATATCCACCGCGGCCGTTGCTCTGGACCAGTGGTGACTTTAGCATGTACATCTTGTTGGGGGCAAACCTCCCAACATTTGTTTTAGATGCATGCCATCAAAGCCACTACACAACACTAAACAATACATTAATTGCACTATAACGGTGACAAATGGTGCCCACAAAACGTTAGGGCCTACATAAAGCCTGTCACAACAGCAGAGCTTTCTTTTCAGCACCACGGAGTGAATCCTTACCACCGCTACACCTGGCTATCGGCGGAGCCGTGTCTGACAGCGAAACAGTTCATTCAACCTCATTTACTGCCTTCTAAAAAAAACAGAGCTGATATGACTGATTTGCTTAAACAAATGTGGTTTCTACTGACAATTGAGACGTGCAAACTATGGCATAAGGGAACGACCAGCGGATATGAGGCAATCCGTCATTTCGATGAAGACATTAATGAGCGTGCAAGGAAGGACGTAGTCAATATAACTATTTGTTCTGCACCTTTGAACTGTACAAGCGGGTGAATTCAGAACATGGGCAGTTCTTACAGTATTCTCCCTGTACACCAATTCAGAACCCTGAATGACGGGTCGCCACTGCTCTGTGGTGTCTAACTTGTTATTTACACAATGAACAAGTGAGAGTCTTCATTGCGCTGGCACTCTGACACAAAATCAGACCAAGACAATTGTCCTGTCACACACTCCACTTCCTCTCCCTCTCTCCTTCAGTCATTACCTAGCCCTGAATGAAGACCAGGAGATGATTTTTGAGCGCTGGGACACACACACATACACACAGGGTCATGCCTGGACTGCCTGTGAATTGGGGTATCAGAACCCTCTAGCCGCTGGGCTACCATCAGTAGTCACGGCCTATGGCGTGGGCAGGATTGACCAGGGCTGTTGGCTGTCCGTTGGCTATCAGTTACTGATCGTTCCTTTTGCCATGTCTATTGTGGTTGTTGACATTGGCATTGTGAGGTGGCACTAATTTCACTTGATGGATGCGTAGATAGAGGTTAACCCTTTAGACCCCAATTGAATTGTAGAATGCTGCTGTAGATGACTGAGAATTGTCAAGATATAGCTCATTTTCGCGGACATTCAAACAAAGAACAAATGACAATCACAAGTTAACTTAGTTTTAGAGCACAGCCTCAAATATCCAAAATGTGACCCGAGGACAATATTCAGAAAGTATTCATTGAATGCAACAAGTATTAGATGGAGACAGATAAAGAAGATGCAAAACACAACTGTTCAGGTACAATAAAAGATTTGTAGGACAAATTCATATTTCACATTGTCACTTTAGTGCAAAGTGGCAGAGAAAATGTAGAGCAACCAAAGGAGGTTTCTACACATCTCTCACTCCGGATGCACACCACACACCCTCTCTTGCGCCCTTCAAACTTCACCTACTTTCGAATGAGTTACAACTCGGTCCACATGCCCTGGTGCCACACTCTTGGCTCCCTTCTTCCTGACACTGTAGATATATCACAAAGCGAATGCACAAGCTGCATTTTGAATGCCTTCAGGGACCAGGGCCTGCAGTTAATGGGAAGGGGCCTTTGCAGGTTTCCCTCACACAATGTACGCATTTATGATGAAATTGTTGATGATCCCCCAAAACACATACTTCCATCCATTTTCTGCCTGTGTGTCCAACATTATAATAGCTCCTCAGCAGGTCCGGATGGCCAACCCTGCCCATTTTCTTGTTGTAATCCATTACAATCTCTGGAACAGATAGAAGTTCCTATCACTTTTCAAAACAACTCCAAAACCCCTGCCACTTTCACTTTAGGTCCAGACCGTGTGGTACACGGGTGAATGGTGGGACTTAGGGCAGACACATGCCATGGAAACGTAGGTTCCCCTCTCGGGTGTGCTCTCCCTCTTCCCCTCTCTCTTCATCCTCCTCTTTCTCCACTTCCTCTTCTCCCTCTGCTTCCTCCTCCTCTCCCTCAACATGTTCCTCTCCCTCCATTCTCCCTCCTCATTCACTCTCCTCTTCCCCTCTACTCTCCTCTCATTCACCCTCCTCTTCCTCTCCCCCTCTACTCTCCCTCCTCTTCACTCTCCTCTTCCTCTCTCCTTCCACTTTCCTCTCGCTCCACTCCTCCCTCCCCATCTTTATCCCTCCAATCATCTCTAACTCCTCTTCCTCCTTGCCTTTTGCTGCCGAGCCCCGACTCTCCACATCACTTCCTTCACTTTCCCTGACCGAGAGGAACAGGGTAACAGAGGGAGAGGAGCAACAAATAGGATACAAGGAACATCATCTCTCTCTTCCTTTTTCTCAACCATACATATACTCGCTCCCGAATACGGGGTTTCCATAACACATTGCAGAGGTCGACAGATTAATCGGAATGGCCGATTAATTAGGTCCGATTTCAAGTTTTCATAACAATCGGAAATCGGTATTTTTGGGCGCCAATTTTTTATATTTTTTATACACCTTTATTTAACTAGGCAAGTCAGTTAAGAACAGATTCTTATTTTAAATGACAGTCTAGGAACGGTGGGTTAACTGCCTGGTTCATGGGCAGAACGACAGATTTTCACCTTGTCTGCTCGGGGGAGAATATCCTGCAACCTTACAGTTAACTAGTCCAACGCAATAACGACCAGCCTCTCTCTTGTTGAACTCCACAAGGAGGCTACCTGTTACGCGAATGCCCTGCGTTGCATATAATCTGACTGAGCATACAAGCATACAAGTATCTAAGTATCTGACTGAGGGGTGCTATCAACTCCCGAGATGAGGCTCGTGTAACCGAAGTGAAGTGGCTAGCTAGTTAGTTAGCTAGTTAACGCCACTCGCTCTGAGCCTTCTAGTAGTTGTTCCCCTTGCTCTGCATGGGTAACGCTGCTTCGATGGTGGCTGTTGTCGTTGTGTTGCTGGTTCGAGCCCTGGGAGGAGCGAGGAGAGGGACGGAAGCTATACTGTTACACTGGCAATACTAAAGTGCCTATAAGGACATCCAATAGTCAAAGGTTAATGAAATACAAATGGTATAGAGGGAAATAGAGTTGGAATTGTGTGTGGCCACACAGTCATGGGTGAACAGGGAGTACAGGATGGGGCTGACCACAAAGCCCGATGGGGCCCCCCCGTGTTGAGGATCAGTGTGAAGGGGGTATTGCATTCCCTCACCACCAAGTGAGGTGAAAAGGAGACTGGAGTGCCACTTTAAGTATTACAATATAGAGGAAAATGACAGCGGTTGTCACTACTAGAGAGGACGTCTCTTTTCTCCGCAAGACCATGTTGAAAAGAAACACGTCTGAGAAATAACTGATCCTAGTCTGGCATTTCCTTTCTCCCTCCAATACACAGGAACAGTAGTGTAGTCACAGGATTAATGTCTACCGCAGCTTCAATGAGTATTAGTTCTGTTTCCTTTGTTTGCACCGTGCAATCAGCAACATTTATACCCGGCAGGAGATGCATCTCCGAGCCTGTGAATCAGATCCGATCTCCTCTGCACTCCCTTTGTTTCATTGACTGGGTAACCTGAAGAGGAAAGCAGTGAGATGAGGAGAAAAGAGAAGATGTAATCAAATCAAATCAAATCAAAAATGTATTTGTCACATACACATGGTTAGCAGATGTTAATGCGAGTGTAGCGAAATGCTTGTGCTTCTAGTTCCGACAATGCAGTGATAACCATGTAAGTGGAGAGGAGAGGAAAGAGGGACGAGAAGAGCTAAGGAAAGGAAAAGGGGGTTCGACTGGAGTGACTTTAGAGAAAGACACAGATTTTTGCCTTGACTCCATCTCCACCCTAAATCTCTTCACTATGCAGAGAACGAACAAAAGCAAAGGGAATCTGCCTGTGAAGAAGATTGATTACATTTGTGATCATTCTTCAGAGATAATGTCCCCTCTTTTTAATCGTGTTCATTGCAATGTGTTCCCCAGTCTGTGCGTGTTAAAGATTATCACAGGGGACTCCATCATTGTCTCATCGTAAATGCCGTCCTAATTGTGAACAGCTCGACTATTCATTGGGAGTTGGACACTTGATCATTGATCTTGTTCCCTCCTTTGATTCTGTCATTTGGAAGTAAAGTGGCTCTGCAACATGCTGTTTTCTTCACATCAACTTTAAAAGGGCTTCATTAACTACATTTTTAAAATGATAATCAGATGACCAAATACAGGTATCGGCCATCCCCGACTCACTATTGACATTCTGGGACTCTTTCAACTCCCCATTGCATCGATTGAAAAGTGGAGGAAGATGCGCTTTGGACCAGCACAGTAGTTCAGTCCCTATATCCTCTTATTTACTCAATGAACAAGTGAGAGTCTTTGCTCTTGACACTAAATCAGTCCATGATGGTTTTGCTGTCACACATTCCACCTCCTCTCCCTCCCTCCTTCAGTCATTGCCTGGCCCTGAATTAAGATCAGGAGATGAGTTTAGAGTGCTGGTACACAGACATACACACAGGGTCATCAAGGAGAAGAACCACCCGAGCCACGGCCTGTTCACCCCGCTACCATCCAGAAGGCGAGGTCAGTACAGCTGCATCAAAGCTGAGACCAAGAGACTGAAAAACAGCTTCTTTCTCAAGGCTGTCAGACTCTTAAACAGCCATCACTAACACAGAGAGAAACTGCTGCCGACAAAACCATAAAAATCATAAATAGTTTTTACTTAATTTATTTACTGTACTTAAAAAAAAACTTGACTTTACTTTATTTAACTTGGCAAGTCAGTTAAGAACAAATTGTTATTTACAATGACGGCCTATCGGGGAACAGTGGGTTAACTGCCTTGTTCAGGGGCAGAACGACACATTTGTACCTTCTCAGCTCGGGCATTCAAGTGGACCTCTCGGTTACTGGCCCAACACTCTAACCACTAGGCTTCCTCCGACTTTAATAAATGGATCACTAGTCACTTTAATAATGTTGACATACCTTGCACTACTCATCTCAAATGGACAGTATACACTGTATTTTATCCCATCTATTGCATCCTGCCTATAGCGCTCTGTCATTGCTCATCCATATATTTATATGTATATATTGTAACTGCATCCCTTTATTTAGATTTGTGTGGATTAGGCAGTTGTTGTGGAATTGTTAGATTACATGTTAGATTTGTGTGTATTAGGCAGTTGTTGTGGAATTGTTAGATTACATGTCAGATATTGCTGCACTGCTGGAACTAGAAGCACAAGCACTTCGCTACACCCGCAACAACATCTGCTCACCACGTGTATGTGACCAATAACATTTGATTTGATCATGCCTGGACTGCCTGTGAATGGGGTATCAGAACCCTCTAGCCGCTGGGCCACCATCAGTAGTCATGGCCTATTGTTCTCTATGGCGTGGGCAGGACTGACCAGGGCTGTTGGCTGTCAGTCCTCAGGGCAATCGGGTCTTTTACTGCTCTTTCCCCTTGTCATGTCTATCGTGGCTGTTGACAGGGACATTGTAAGGGGACACAGGGTTAGAACAGAAGCCTGAAGCACATGATGACCACAATTGCCGTGAAGAGAGATTGGTATCGTGAGAATAGTTGATCTTTTCAGCAGGTGGACGAGGAGGATTGGAAACAAAGTTGATGTCTCCTTTCTTTCTTTCTTTCTTTCTTTCTTTCTTTCTTTCTTTCTTTCTTTCTTTCTTTCTTTCTTTCTTTCTTTGATACTTTGTTATATTTCTCTCTCTCTCTCCCCTTTGGTTCTCCCATGAAGACAGAGTCCCTTAGCTCTCTGCTTCACACAGCTCCCAATTACCCACCTAACAGGCAGATCAATGGGCAACTGCAGGGGTCCTGAGTGACCCGTCAAACTCCCCCTGTTTATTATGTTGAATTTTAAAACTCACGTGCTACCTTCATGACCCCCTTCCTCATTACCCCCCTGTTCCTTGATGAGTGGTGGGCTGCAGTGGCAACTATGTGACAACAACAGAGACGAGGGGACGGGATGTGTGTGTGTGTGGTGGGGCTGGCGAGGAGTCGGACGAGACATTGTTGTGAGCTGCATTGCGTTGTGGCGTCTGGCATTATGTAAATACTGCTCATCCCATGCTAATTGCCTCCAGTGTGTTGTGATGCGCTGCTTTCAGTGCCAAGTAAGGAAGGAAGTGCATATCAATAACGTTGAGGAAGGAAGCTTTCAAATCCTACCTGGTTGGTTTCGGAATAAGACATGCATGATGATTGGCATCCTATGCCACAGCAGGTGCTGTCTGTCTTCTACCTGTCTTTATGCTATCCAAACATTGTCTTCACTCAAGTCTGTTGGAAAGAAGAGAGAGTTTATTGGGCAACAATACAGATTTGAACGGAAACATGTTGGTGCCAATTGTTAACTGTGCCTTATACTGTACAAACACAGCTCTGGGACTGTAGCCTAAATCTCCATTCAGTGTTGGAGAGAGAAGACAGTTTCTGGGCAGTAGCACAGAATTGAACACAAACATTTTTGTGCCATCTTTTGCTACAGCAACATAGGACAACAACAATTTACTGCACAGGCCACTCATTTATTTTCAAATTTCTCCTCTATTCTCTCCTCCCTCCTCTCTTCTCTCCTCCCTCCTATCTTCTCTCCTCCCTCCTCTCTTCTCTCCTCCCTCCTCTCTTTTCTCCCCCCTCCTCTCTTCGAAGATGCAGCATGAAGGGAAGAGGTGTTCCGTGACAGTACTGTCTCCTCCTAGTTTTACACAGTCAGCAAATGGGTGGCACCATTACTTCCTTACATCTTTCTACACCAAGCTGCCTGGCCGTTTTGCTGATTTGTACAACATATAGCTACAGCCATTATCACTCATCACCAAGGAGGCTGTATAGCCATTATTTAGTCATTTAGGCAAGTGGTGTAATTCTCTGTAATTTGACATCCTCACTATCTTTTAGATTAAAACAAATTTGAAGATGGTTAAGACATGGCATTTAAAGCAGTGAAGTTAACTATGCATCTCTAAATAATTGTACACTATCTACATACTGTACGTGTGTCATTATCCTTGAAAAAGCTGACTAACACACGCGCGCGCGCACGCACGCACGCACGCACGCACGCACGCACGCACACGCACGCACGCACGCACGCACGCACGCACGCACGCACGCACGCACACACACACACACACACACACACACACACACACACACACACACACACACACACACACACACACACACACACACACACTGTTTGGAATCCACAGCAGTAGAAATTCATAACTCAGCTGAAATAGGAGAGTGTAATTATGCTCCTCTATTTGCCGGTAATCTGTTAGTGATGAAGATTAAATAGTTTATTGATCTAATTTCATGCTAAAGTGGCAATAAGCTGCTGAACATGGGAGATATTATTTCTGCATCCCAATTGGCAGCCTATATAGTGCACTACTTTTGACCAGGGCCCATAGGGTAGGGCACTATGTTAGGAAATAGGGTGCCAGTTGGGATGCAGACTTTGTGCTTCAGATGTGTTAAGCCCAAGCAACAATACAATATCCAGTTACACCTGTGTGGACTATAACTGAACAAAATGTGTTCTCAATGCTTAACGATCTTCCCTATGCATGACATACTGTTAACTCAGCTGTGTGTGCCTGCATACTGTATGGCTACTGTGTGTGTTTGATGACATGTGATTCTTCTTGGTAGCATGCTTATCTATCCAGACCCGGAGGCTGGTGCTCTTCGGGCTCTCTGTATTACATTAACCCAGCAGAAACGACCCGAAAGCAGCCTGCCAGAGACTAGCAGTGGGCCTCCCTCCATCACCCCCAGCCTAGAGCAGAGGAGAGATAATGGCTGGTTGTTATGGATGGTTTCTTCATAAAGATCATTGCACAATCCATTCAAATTCAAGGGGCTGTCTTTGCCTATTGTTAAATGTAAGGTCTTTGAAATTGAACACAGGCCAGGGCTGGAATAGATTGCCACGCTTTGTAATAGTTAACTTTGCATAGAATTTACGCGATGTCTTCAAATTAGATAACACACGACACTTGTTAAAAGACATGCTCCGGAACATTGGCGACTAGTAAGTATTTTTTAAACCTCTCACTTTGGGTTGAATGTGTCAATGTGTAGTTCATACATGCATAATCTATGAGCAGAATTACGATTTTACCTCGATTAGCCACGAAATCACTAGTTTCAAAGTGACTGTTCACCGGAAGCTTTTGGCAGCGGCGTTTTCTCTACACTTTTCGGGGGGGGGGGGGAAGACAACGAGGTTCAGCCCCTCGCCATTTGAGTGAAAGCTAGCAAGATGCACACGCAGCAGAGCGAGAGAAAGAGAGAGCAATGAAATGGTGCACATAAGTGACGTAGTACGCCATTTCTGGGGACCACTATTGAACCGTTAGCGCTACTTTCAGAACTGCCGGCTAAAAAGTATTCAAAGATACCGAAGAATCTATTTAAGTGCACCCATGGATCACAGTGCAAGTGGACAACGGATATGGGGATTTAGGGTGCGATGGTGTTATGCAACAAAGGGAGCATCACTCTATCGGTTACGAGGCTGAGTTTAGAGAGAGAAAATAGGTGGAATTGATCAAATGTATCACGGACATAAAGACCAAGCGAGTAGTTATTTTAATGTGAAACACAGCCCGGGAGTGCTGGCTGACTCCCAAATAGAACCCTATTTCCACATATAGTGCACTACTTTTGACCAGGACCCACTATATGGGGAATAGGGTGCACTATTTAGGGAATAGGGTGCCGTTTGGGACTTACAGTAGACGTAGGGTTAAAGGAGGGATGTTAGTTGGTTCATGTTGAGATGTTGGGGGGGATTTTCAGATTTCCCCAGTGGGCTGCTGGTCTTTTTTTTTACTGCAGTTCCGTGTCACTGAAGCAGCAAGGATAGTGGTTAGAGTTGTAGCTTGGGGAATCGCTCAGTCTCTCTCTCTCTCTCTCTCTCTCTCTCTCTCTCTCTCTCTCTCTCTCTCTCTCTCTCTCTCTCTCTCTCTCTCTCTCTCTCTCTCTCTCTCTCTCTCTGCCTCCCTCCCTCCCTCTCAATTATGCAGTCATAACGTCTTAACTGTAGTGAACCGGTGCTCGGTGTTTTACTCTGACACTTCACGTCACATTCACTTGACAATCACAGGCCACAATAGGGAATTACCTCTGAGGAAACAGGAGGGGGAATTTTATGCCACTTCTCAATTGCTCCATTTTTCACCTGCACATTATAGCTCAACGACGGCAGTTGACAGTGCATTTGCTATTCATTAATGAACTTGGAGCATCACACAGTAGCTGGCAGCACTGAGGCTGAGTACCCTCCCTCATCATTGTGTTGTGAATCCTATTGTTGTCTAGCCCAGTTGGGGAACACTGTGGCTGACGTAATGCTGTTCACACACACACACACACACACACACACACACACACACACACACACACACACACACACACACACACACACACACATTTTTTCTATTAGCAATGCGTGACTTCAAGCCACTGTCCTGTGGTTGCAGTAGCCATATCTCTGGAGCACAGCTGTACAGACCAAGGCTCCTTATCTTCCCTCTTCATCTTCTCTGGCGGGTGGGTAAACTCCTCCGTCCTCCATCCCGTACAGCTCCAGCTTTATCTGCTGTCTCCACACAGCTGGCCTTGTCCTATCGCTCTGGGGCCGTCTCACCTGTCCCCGCAGGGGGTTGATGGAACAGCCGTGTAATCAACGGCTGTAAGCGCTATGCTCCAGAGGCTGAATGACCTACATGTTACTCTCTCTCTCTCTCTCTCTCTCTCTCTGCGTCTCTCACTCTCTTTCTCTCTCTCCGTCTGTCTGGGTACCTGCATATACTTAATAAAGCCACACAAGGCTGCCACTCAAACTGAACCGGTACGATAGAGGAGACATTTCACAGCAGAGATATGCATCTACTGCCCTGAAGCAATGAGTCTTTTCAATTCAATACACGTAATGTTAATCCTTTACCTGCATGTCAGTGATTCAAAAGACATAAAAGGGCATTTAAAAGTCCCTATAATTACAAATAACACGTGCTCTGTCTATCTACTGCAGAAGAAAGCAGTCTTTTCAATTCATTACACGTTCTTTAAGAAATGGACCTGCTTGTGATCCGATATACAAGAGAACCTCATCTAAACTGTCTTAAATTACAAATAAAAACACTTCATTAACACACAGTGTGTGGCGCTGAGGCAGTTCAACTATGTATGTGGTTTATTGTAAACCATAAAAAGCTAATAGTATATTAGAGTCTATGGCCCCGAGCTGCTATTGCATTTCACAGAGCAGAAGTACATCAATCACTCCAGTCCCTGTCAGTAATCCATGCTAGCTGAGAGGAGCTTTACGCCTGCTGCCATTACCCACTGACTGAAACACACACACACACACACACACACACACACACACACACACACACACACACACACACACACACACACACACACACACACACACACACACACACACACACACACACACACACACACACACACACAAAGGCATCAGACAGGGCTGAAGTTGACATCTCAGTGGATAAAGCCCTGTCTGCTTCCCCACCTGCCGTCAGTACAGTCTGCTCTGTCCCCTAGAGACTCAGCCTTTGGGAGGGGGGGGTGCTAAGCTAACATATGGAATTGTTTTAAGATGGTCATACCAAGGATCATTTAGCAATTTGATGTTCCATTTTAGGACCCCTGTACAGTAGGTATCAAATAAATATTTGATATTTGATGAAACATTGAATTTGGCCTTAGTGCTATTACCCCATAGCAACACATTGAGTAAGTCATTCATACATGGCAAAACAGTCCAAAAATGAACCAAAAGGATGTATGTTTTTGAAGTGTCTCTCCTATATCTGTGAGGTATAAGAAAGCTCCGGAAAGCTCTGACAAAACACCGCTGGTAGCTCTGCTGGTAGCTCTACCACCTCCCAGCGCAAATGCTGATGTGGTGGATTGAGATGCGGCCCGTGCAGAGAATCAGACGTCTCTAGCTTAAAGAGACGGATTTTGAGTGGGCGCGGACATTGGCTTGGTGAAGATGTTGACGGAGAGTCTGTGAGACAAAACACACTGAGGAGTGAAGCAGAGCCGACTAAGGAGACAAAGCCTCTAGTCAAAGCCTGTGTCCTCCCTCCCTTGTACCTTCCACTGAGGTGTGATTCTAGGTGGCTCTATGAGGGGAGATGAGATACTTTGCCTCTTCAACCACTTTTCATAGAACCATGGGGCGTACATCTGTTTAAACATGTAAGTCTTCAACAAATGGCAGTGATTTGGTCTAAATCTTGCTTCCCTAAATCCCCACCTATAAAATTTCAACAAAGTAACTGTTTGCTTTTATGGTTGGACAGGAAGTATTTTCGTTTTTTCTTTTCTTCTTCCCAGCACTCTTTGTCAATGGGGAGAGCGGGAGAAAGAAAAAACAGGTTTCCTCTGGCCATTTCACTCCAGTAAGCCAGTGCATTGCATTTAGTTGTGAGACGCGATGCTCGTCCTCTCGCGGGCTTCGAAGGAAAACACTGTTGTGTATCCATCTGCAAACAACAAAACACATGTGGCAACGCTCCATACAATCAATCCCTTCACATCCCTCCATCCCACATCCCTCCATCCCACATCCCTCCATCCCACATCCCTCCATCCCTCCATCCCTCCATCCCACATCCCTCCATCCCACATCCCTCCATCCCACATCCCTCCATCCCACATCCCTCCATCCCACATCCCTCCATCCCACATCCCTCCATCCCACATCCCTCCATCCCACATCCCTCCATCCCACATCCCTCCATCCCACATCCCTCCATCCCACATCCCTCCATCCCACATCCCTCCATCCCACGGTGTCCCTTTTTCTCTCCAAGGCCATTGATATTTCAACTTGCCATGGCCTTGGAAGCATAATATAGTCATTGCTCTAGAACCAACAAAGTTGCTACAGTTCATAACGATAATTCACATGGACTCTTTATGAATGAATGGCGCTGTTGTGGACACGTGGCGCTTCTTGGAGCTACGGTTTGAAACTATCAACAACTGCAGTTCTGCTAAAGAATGTGTTGCTGAACAGCTTTTGTTTACCAGTGTGTGTTTGTGAATGAATATGGATTTGTATGCTTTGTATGCATGCTGGAGAGTAGAGGTTGACCCACCAAGCTATATCTCAAGATGAATGCACTAACTGTAAGTCGCTCTGGATAAGAGCATCTGCTAAATGACTCAAATGTAAATATCGAGTTATGACAGTTTAACTGTGATGAAATCTGTGTGATGAAATCATGAAAGGCTGTATGAATTTCTAGCTATACCAACCAAATGTAAATCCAAAATTGATGTTGAACTGACGTCTGTGCCCAGTGGGACAGTCTGAGTTAGTTAATATTCAGTTTGTTGATTGGAGATTAATTGTTCCATCTGGACCATCCTGGTGAAAATCTACTAAAGAGAAAATCCCTCCATTCTCCTCTCTGGTGATGACGTGTGTGTGTGTGTGTGTGTGTGTGTGTGTGTGTGTGTGTGTGTGTGTGTGTGTGTGTGTGTGTGTGTGTGTGTGTGTGTGTGTGTGTGTGTGTGTGTGTGTGTGCGTGTGCGTGCGCGCTTCTTCTGACTCGATAGGGCTCTGGTCAAAAGTATTGCACTAGAAGGGAATAGTGTGCTATTTGGAACACGGCCGAGAGCCCAGGCAGAACAGACTGGACCAGAGACCAAAGGGAGAGTTGGTTGGTTGGTTGAAAATGTGATCAGTTTTCTCCAGGACTGTCATATGCCATCGGCATTCTCATTTATCTGGTACAACTCCTTTGTTTCATTTTTCAGTTAGCTAGGCTCCTCAAACTGAGAGAGAGAGAGAGAGAGAGAGAGAGAGACTTGGTTCAGACCAAAATTAGCTACTATATGGGATAGCCTAATTATAATTTTTTTTAGCACAATATATGAGGTCTGTAGCAGTATATAGCAACTGCTGACTGGCCACAAAGAGTATAGGAGAGAGGAGGGAGGGAAGGAGGAGAGCGAGCGCTACAGTCTTCTACAGCCGTCGG
This sequence comes from Oncorhynchus keta, assembly GCF_023373465.1. NCBI lineage: Eukaryota > Metazoa > Chordata > Actinopteri > Salmoniformes > Salmonidae > Oncorhynchus > Oncorhynchus keta. Next base: position 3,115,458 of record NC_068442.1, read on the forward strand.
GACTGCTCCACGGGAGCGCTATGTGTTGACCCAGTTTATCTCTCAGGTGATGAATGCAACGTCACATCACGCAAAGGTCACTCCAGATACCAGAGGAACGGACCACTTTATTTCTTGCCTCCGGTTGTGGCTGGAAATACGTTGTGTGTGTGTGTGTGTGTGTGTGTTTGTAGGGCATTCTCTGATAAGAAGACCTGATCACGGAACAAAGGTGGAAGCACCCTCAGACACACCTGTCCTAAACCTGTCCTACACCTGTCCTACACCTGTCCTAGAGATGAGGGAATGCAGACATCAGAGACAGACGTATCAGCTCAGTTGGTGCAGTAGGAGCATGGTCAAGGTCGTGGGTTCAGTTACCCACAATGCTGTATTCACTTCGGAGAGAAGTGTCCTCTACGTGGCATAAACCGTTGGTAGCGAGCCTGCGGTGTGTTGTTGCGTGTTCAACTGACTTGTAAATGCCGATGGGACAGTTATCTTTTCAAACTTGTCCAGTTGATCGTTTCATTCCAACACATTCCATGAACGGTCTGCCCCGCAGGCAAAACGCTACAACTGAATGCCATAATTTGATTACAACTGCAGGAGAATTGTGCTGCATGTACCGTTTTGGCAGAGGCTATCTAAATTATCATCTCTGTTTTCCGCCTTATACCAAAATACATTCTCTGAGGTATTTTGGCAATGCTTACCTTTCCAGTCCAATTACTGGGCTAAATGAACCGGTGGTTTTCTCCATAGATGCCAGCTGCAGTGTAAACGTTTTCTCACTCTGTTTGGTAGGCCTACTGTCTGACTCTCATGATGATACATAGAGTCAGTGATGCAGAACTGAGCATCAATGTGGAGAACCGAGGGCTTCGCTCAAACACTTGTTTCTCAAAGTCTACTCTTGACTGATGTCATCAGTTCATCCTATTGTTCTTGTACGCATTGCTTATTGGGTTTGTTGAGTGGGAATCAATAAGACGTCTGTGGTTGTGGTGATCGGCTTATTAGTCATGTTGCAATGGTCTCAGCACCGCTGCAGGGTAAAGTTTCCCCTAGGGACAGATATAGGATCAGTCTTAACCCAAGTGTAGTGGGGAAATACGTAACTGAGCCAAGATCAGCCTCTATGGGCAACGTTACCCTGCACCCTCAGCACCACAAGAATGTTAGTTGGGTATCTACTGTGTTTCTAGGAACATGACACCAAGCATGTCCAAGTGACTCAGGGAGTGGCCGTGGGGGTATCCCTCTCATGTCATGTTTATGGCCACTGAAAGGAACCTGCTTTAAACCCACAATTCTCAACAACTCCCAAAAGATCCCCCTCAGTTCCCAGCAACTCTTTGGCCCTTCTTTGGACACTGTGCTAACAAACCTCCAGACGAGCTTCAATGCCATACAACACTCCTTCCGTGGCCTGCTTCCATGGCCTGCTCTTAAATGCTAGTAAAACGAAATGCATGCTCTTCAACCGATTGTTGCCTGCACCTCCCCGCCCGACTAGCATCACTACTCTGGACGGTTCTGACTTAGAATATGTGGACAACTATGAATACCTAGGTGTCTAGTTAGACTGTAAACCCTCTTCCAGACTCATATTAAGCATCTCCAATCCAAAATTAAATATAGAATCAGCTTCCTATTTCGCAACAAAGCCTCCTTCCCTCATGCTGCCAAACATACCATCATAAAACTGACTATCCTACCGATCCTTGACTTCGGCGATGTAATTTACAAAATAGCCTCCAACACTCTACTCAGAAAATTGAATGCAGTCTATCACAGTGCCATCCGTTTTGTCACCAAAGCCCCATATACTACCCACCACTACATCTGTGTGCTCTCGTTGGCTAGCCCTCACTACATATTCGTCGCCAAACCCACTGGCTCCAGGTCATCTATAAGTTTTTGCGAGGTAAAGCTCTGCCTTATCTCAGCTCACTGGTGCGGCAGGGTAGCCTAGTGGTCAGAGTGTTGGACTAGTAACCAGAAAGTTGAAAAATCAAATCCCTGAGCTGACAAGGTAAAAATCTGTTGTTCTGCCCCTGAATAAAGCAGTTAACCCACCTAGGCTGTCATCGAAAATAAGACTTTGTTGTTTACTGACTTGCCTAGTTAAATAAAGGAAATACTGGTCACCTTAGCAACAACCACCCGTAGCACAGATGGTCACAACCAACACCTCTTTTGGCCGCCATTCCTTCCTTCATCTGCTGCCAATGACTGGAACGAATTTTAAAAAATCACTGAAGTTGGAGACTTACATCTCCCTCACTAACTTTAAGCATCAGCTGTCAGAGCAGTTTACCGATCGCTGCAGCTATACACAGCACAACCAACTACCTACCTCATCCCCATATTTGTTTTTGTTTTTCTGCTCTTTTGCACACCAGTATCTCTATTTGCACATCCTCATCTGCACATGTATCACTCCAGTGTTAATTGCTCAATTGTAATGACTTCGCCACTATGGCCTATTTATTGCCTTACCTCCTTACTTCACTTGCACACACTGTATACAGATTTTTCTATCGTGTTATTGACGTTTGTACGTTCGTACGTTTGTTGATCCCATGTGTAACTCTGTGTGGTTGTTGTTTCCGTCGCACTGCTTTGCTTTACCCCGGCCAGGTCGCAGTTGTAAATGAGAACTTGTTCTCAACTGGCCTACCTGGTTAAATAAAGGTGAAAATAAATAAAAAATCATGAAAATAAACTCAGAGGAAAGACCTCACATACTGCAGGCAGCCCGTTAACTCATAACCTCTGACATCATCCATTCCCAGGCACTTTTCCTATTTCTTTGCCCTTATTGCTTATGTGAAATATTGGAATGAGATTGGCAATGACGCACATAATAAACGAATAGACATAAATCCTCTTAGACATGGCTTTACACCAATGAGTCAATGGCTTTGGTCATCTACCAATATGTCATAATAACACACAACTCTTCGAGCATAATACCGCCCTGCTTATAGTGAGGTATTATCTGCTTGACCACATGGCAAAACTGACAAGCCAACTGCCTAATGGGTCTCTTGTCTGACAAATCTCTCCTGTCCTCTGTAGCTTTTGTCTTTTCATACCTACATCAACGGTAGTCACAAAGTACTTTACAGTAACTGTTATCTTTCACTATCTTTACAGTAGCTTTATTTCAAACTGCATTCTCTCCTGTCCTATGCAGGTGAATGGAAAGGACCTCTCCAAAGCCAGTCATGACGAGGCAGTGGAGGCGTTTCGCTCTGCTAAGGAACCCATTGTGGTGCAGGTCCTCAGGAGGAACACTGCTGGCCGCGGCAGCCATGTTAGCTCCACTCAGGAAGGGGACGTGGTGGACGTGGTGGACATGTGCACGCAGACCGACATCACCTTCGAACATATCATGGCCCTGGCCAAGCTCCGGGCCACCACTCCTCCCGTTCCGGACATCTGCCCCTTCCTGCTGTCTGACAGGTAAGATCTGACCCGGGCCGCGTCTCAAAGTAGGAATGGTGATCTAGGATCAGGTCCCCCGTGTCCATGTTATCTTATTCTTTATGGCAAAAAAAAGCGAAACTGATCCGAGATCAGCTGACACATGTCTCTTCTGTGTGACAGGTAGGCTAGATCTGATCAGAGCGACTATAAATAAATAATGTACTACTTTAGCTAAGAAGACTACAAACATAAATCCACCTGAGATTGGGTTTCATTGTTTATTCACACAGTACAATAATATTTCAAGGCTTGAAGCTTAATTGCAATGCCAAAGAGACCAATCTCTTGTTGGTTTGTCAGAAAATCCAGTCTTACAACATCTATACTCGAGGTAGACCCTCACAATTTAGAGAGTTTCAAGTATCAACTGGGGGTTTCCTTGAAGACACCAAAATAAAAATGGTTTCAGTCTTTTCTCTTTCCTTTTGTTTTTGTTCATATTGTATTCATCTCTAAGGGGAGGAAAACTAAGATCAAGATACATTTTAGCATGAAGAATGTCTGGATTTCTTCTTTAGGGACTGAGACGGTGAAATATAAGCTGTTCGGGGGCTTCTCTACCCGAAGCTGAGAAGTTAATTGCGACTCTGTGAATGAGGGATACATTATGTTAAGTTGATAATTAATTCCAACAACATCCCATGGACAATTAATTGTCTTGGATTCAAGTATCCAATGTCAGATGGAGGTACATTAAATGAACCAAGTATCCAATGTCAGTAGGAGAGTTGGAGTTACATGTAGCGCACCAGCAGTTACAAGTCATGAAGGCAGTCAAATTCCACGTGACCGTTGGCTGGCATGAACATGAACCACGGGAAAAGCGTCCTCCATTCACTATTTAAGTGCATAGATGACTTGTATTTTTTCCCACTGCCCCTGTCTCGCATTGGATTTATTCAGGGTGCATTACGGACACAAAGGGGAAGTTTAAATCAGAAATAGGCTGATGGGTGACAATATTAGCCTATCACTTATATATTGTCACTTGAGAATGATGCCCAGCATAAGAAACATACATTATTTTGCGACTTTTTCGAATCATAGTCGCACACCTCGTGTAGACTAGCCCATAGGCCTATATGTTTTGATAAGGTTTGTAATCACAACTAAAGTGGCCAAAACAACGTTTTAAAGTGAAGCACTTTAATCCGCTTTACAAGGGATTTAGAGCCTAACTGGTACACAAGAGCAGTGGGTTTCAAGTTTGAGGAAGATAATGGGGAAGATTATTTTCGCCATAAAAATGCACCTTTATAACAAAAGCATTACATGCATAATCGCATTTGTGGTCACTTTTGATCATGGTGTTTTCCCGCTAATGGACATTCCCGCTCTTAGCCTACTGCCATGTGTGCATTATGATGTGAAGAAATAGCCTATTCGTTTTTCAACATTTTAAGCTAAACGTTCTGATCTGTTGTGTCAGCCACATTGCATAATAAATATTTGTGTGATGCTAATGGCTGTATTAATTTTGGATCTATTGTATCCCACCACTGTCCCAGACTATGTTTGGAATATTTCTTTATTTCTCGCACAGAATAGAAAAGGTTGACTTTTGTACTATGGGGGATAGTAGATTGACATAGGCTAGTGCTTTTTCTGTTCGTTAGGCCTAGTCATCTTGTTGGCTGACGAAAAGTAATTGTGGACAGTTCTTCCAATTTCTTCAATATGCATCTCGGAATTAGACACAGTTGCGTCCCCGATGTGTCTGTCTTCACTTGTAGCCTGTGATTAAGACCCGGTCATGTGATGTAGAGGGCACAGCATTCAGGGAAAAGGGCACAACAAAGGCATGGATTTTTTTATGGTGGATTATGGCCACAAAGGGGATGCTGCCGTGAAATTCAAGGCATTATCAAGCGCTTGTAAAATGATGAATGAGAGACTAATGAAGTGTGTTCAGCCTAAGCAAAAAAAAACAAAGCAGAGCTCATGCCTTTCAATTAACTTTTTTCAAATCATTAATTAATAACTCTAAATTAAGCATATAAGAGTATCTATTTCTTTGTTAACTGCTCAACACAGAATAGCCGCATGTGCGCACTGCCTCAAATCTTTTGGTGAGAATATTTATATTTTATTCAGCTTTGTTCAATTGTATTCTTCATAGTATGAAACAATATAAAATAATGCCACGGAATTCTTAGCAAATCTTGCCTGGTAAATGAACTAGTGTAGCCCACAGCCATATGGCATAGCCAGATCAGGACCTAACATAAGGACAACTCAGAGTATGCTATTCTGTTGTTCTGAAATTGACTACATTTTCTTCAGATCGTGCTTCTTTAGACCTGTCTAAAATAAATAATGGAACTATATTACACAGATTTATATATATATATATATATATATATATATATATATATATATATATATAAATGTAGATGTTCCAAAGGTCTGCAATAGTGTGGAAGCCAGGAGATGCTACACGTGTTTACAGTGCCTTGCGAAAGTATTCGGCCCCCTTGAACTTTGCGACCTTTTGCCACATTTCAGGCTTCAAACATAAAGATATAAAACTGTATTTTTTTGTGAAGAATCAACAACAAGTGGGACACAATCATGAAGTGGAATGACATTTATTGGATATTTCAAACTTTTTTAGCAAATCAAAAACTGAAAAATTGGGCGTGCAAAATTATTCAGCCCCTTTACTTTCAGTGCAGCAAACTCTCTCCAGACGTTCAGTGAGGATCTCTGAATGATCCAATGTTGACCTAAATTACTAATGATGATAAATACAATCCACCTGTGTGTAATCAAGTCTCCGTATAAATGCACCTGCACTGTGATAGTCTCAGAGGTCCGTTAAAGCGCAGAGAGCATCATGAAGAACAAGGAACACACCAGGCAGGTCCGAGATAGAAGAAGAAGTTTAAAGCCGGATTTGGATACAAAAAGATTTCCCAAGCTTTAAACATCCCAAGGAGCACTGTGCAAGCGATAATATTGAAATGGAAGGAGTATCAGACCACTGCAAATCTACCAAGACCTGGCCGCCCCCCTAAACTTTCAGCTCATACAAGGAGAAGACTGATCAGAGATGCAGCCAAGAGGCCCATGATCACTCTGGATGAATTGCAGAGATCTACAGCTGAGGTGGGAGACTCTGTCCATAGGACAACAATCAGTCGTATATTGCACAAATCTGGCCTTTATAGAAGAGTGGCAAGAAGAAAGCAATTTCTTAAAGATATCCATAAAAAGTGTAGTTTAAAGTTTGCCACAAGCCACCTGGGAGACACACCAAACATGTGGAAGAAGGTGCTCTGGTCAGATGAAACCAAAATTGAACTTTTTGGCAACAATGCAAAACGTTATGTTTGGCGTAAAAGCAACACTGCTCATCACCCTGACCACACCATCCCCACTGTCAAACATGGTGGTGGCAGCATCATGGTTTGGGCCTGCTTTTCTTCAGCAGGGACAGGGAAGATGGTTAAAATTGATGGGAAGATGGATGGAGCCAAATACAGGACCATTCTGGAAGAAAACCTGATGGAGTCTGCAAAAGACCTGAGACTGGGACCGAGATTTGTCTTCCAACAAGACAATGATCCAAAACATAAAGCAAAATCTACAATGGAATGGTTAAAAAATAAACATATCCAGGTGTTAGAATGGCCAAGTCAAAGTCCAGACCTGAATCCAATCGAGAATCTGTGGAAAGAACTGAAAACTGCTGTACACAAATGCTCTCCATCCAACCTCACTGAGCTCAAGCTGTTTTGCAAGGAGGAATGGGAAAAAAATTCAGTCTCTCGATGTGCAAAACTGATAGAGACATACCCCAAGCGACTTACAGCTGTAATCGCAGCAAAAGGTGGCGCTACAAAGTATTAACTTAAGGGGGGCTGAATAATTTTGCACGCCCAATTTTTCAGTTTTTGATTTGTTAAAAAAGTTTGAAATATCCAATAAATGTCGTTCCACTTCATGATTGTGTCCCACTTGTTGTTGATTCTTCACAAAAAAATACAGTTTTATATCTTTATGTTTGAAGCCTGAAATGTGGCAAAAGGTCGCAAAGTTCAAGGGGGCCGCATACTTTCGCAAGGCACTATATGTTAATTAACGGTCAATAACCGTGAGACCAAACCCTCATTTGCTTGACAATTGCCATCTGAGGAAATGTTGTGAGCGCCACAGCACTAGTTACATGAAGTGCTTAGTCTTTAGAGATTAGATTTTTTTTAAATACTAGTCTGTAATAAAATACTATCACATGTTTCAGAAAGAAACATGGTCTGTGTCAAATTGAGACTAACCATGTCATGCTATGAGCAATCTACTTGTGTCACTGCTGTTCGTCAACTCACAACATGACCAGACCCAGCCCTTTAAACCTGACGAGACCCAACCCTTTAAACCTGACCAGATCCAACCCTTTGTTCCTTCATAATATAAGATATTTTCTCCATAACTCAGTAGCACCACTACCCACAGGGCATGCTTGTAATAATTGGTACTGCTTGGCATAGCCATTTGGTTTCATGGAAGGTTTACAAGGTGATTAAACCGAATGGGCTAATAAAACCAGGCAATACAGTGCAACATTCATTCACAGCCTAGTTATAGCCCCGGGCTATACTCCTAAATGTAATCAATGTGACCCATAAAAGAGACATTTTCTCCTCTTCATCTGCGATCAGGTGCGGACGCCAGGATTACGGCACATTTTATAGATACAACAAATGTTTGTTTCCCTGGGTTTTGAACGTGGGCAGTAAAGCTGTGTAATTGTGTTCAATGTACACACACACACACACACACACGGCCAACAATGTTACGATGTGCTGCAAATATTGTAGTGCCAGAGGATAAAACATTTTGACGTTTACAAGGCTCATTTTGTCACCAGAAGATTGTTTTGGGACAGAATAACACGTGTTTGTATGCACTCACAGACACAATGAAATGGAATTTATAATGGAAATAAATTCAATATGTTCAATGTTCAACAAAAGTGAATGCTTCATGTCAAAAATAGCGTGTGTGGTATTTGATAGCACTCATTATGATCTAAAATTACCTTTACAAGCCCCCAAAGCAAAGCTGTTTTGCTCTGTGCATGAGATACATAAAGTAACATATTCACTGTACAGAATTCGAGAGAGAGAGAGAGAGAGAGGAGGAGGGAGAGAGAGAGAGAGAGAGAGAGAGAGAGAGAGAGAGAGAGAGAGAGAGAGAGAGAGAGAGAGAGAGAGAGAGAGAGAGAGAGAGAGAGAGAGAGAGAGAGAGAGAGAGAGAGAGAGAGAGAGAGAGAGAGAGAGAGAGAGAGAGAGAGAGAGAGAGAGAGAGAGAGAGAGAGAGAGAGAGAGAGAGAGAGAGAGAGAGATGCCTGGGTATGCAACAGCACGCAGCTTCATCCTAGACAGCATCATCCTGACATCCTTTCTTCCTCTCCTCTTAGCGGTCCCATGCAGGAAAAAGACAAAGAAAACTGTCACTTACAGTCAGTCAGTAAGAGAGCGATTGTGTGTGTGAGAGAGAGAGAGACTCCCTCTCAGTGGCAGTGCATGGATAAAATCACTGGGGAAGCCAAGGAAAAAAAGCCATATTACAACCTTTGTTGTGATCAATGCCTTGTTTGACCTATAACCCATTTGTTCATACGCCACCGTGATATACAATAAGGCCATTTTTATTTAACCTTGATTTAACGAGGCAAGTCCGTTAAGAACAAATTATTATTTCCAATGACGGCCTACACCGGCCAAACCCGGACGACACTGGGCCAATTGTGCGCCGCCCTATGAGATTCCCAATCACGGCCGGTTGTGATTCAGCCTGGATTTGAACCAGGGTGTCTGTAGTGACGCCTCTAGCGCTGAGATGCAGTGCCTTAGACCACCTGCACCACTCGGGAGCCAGACAACAGTCACGCATACGTCTGTTTCATCACAGAACCAGAGAAAAACATTTGTCTGGTGAAGTCCACAAAGCATATATTGCGTAACAAACAGTTACATGACCTACGGCATGGATAGGCAAGTTAACGTTTTTGACAGTTTACTTAAAACAACTCCTGATTTAGAACCACAGAGAGTTACAGCAAGTCGGCACAAAGACAACAGGAGATTGAGAGAATGCCAAGAGTGTTGCAAAGCTGTCCTCAAGGCAAAGGGTGGCTACTTTGAAGAATCTCAAATAAAAAATATATTTGGATTTGTTTCACACTTTTTTTGGTTACTACATGATTCCACATGTGTTACTACATAGTTTTAATGTCTTCACTATTATTGGATAATGTAGAAAATAGTTTAAAAAAAAGTATATATATAAGAAAAACCCTTGAATGAGTAGGTGTGTCTAAACGTTTGACTGGTACTGTATATATACATTATTCTGGGGAAGCCTTCCCTTGGCATCCATGAATACATGCCACTGCTCCCTCTTAACTAATTTCACTCTCTCGTTCTCTTTCTGTCTCCTGCCTATTTCTCTCTCTCCTTCTCTCTCTTTTTTTTCCCTGACAGCTGTCACTCTCTCCACACCATGGAACAGGATTACTATGAGGGGAGAGCTGATGGAGGGAGGACAGAGGAGTTTGAGTATGAGGTAAGACTTGATTACACCTCCCGTCATAGTTGTGAACAACGTTTGACAAACAAACAAAACACACACACACACACACACACCACATCTCATAACGGGGCTTTACCAATAAGGGAAGGGCTCAGTTATAATTGACTCCACAGAGCCCTGTCCCTAGGGGAATGTGGTGACAGATAGATGATAGGTCACACTACATACACACGACAGACAGCTCAGGATCTCTACAGGACCTTTTACAGCCACAGCCGCTGCCAATAATGATGCACTATGAGGGAATGTTTCTAATGTGTCATTGGTTATAACTCACTGAAAGTGTAGCAACCTCACAGCCTTAACTATTTCCTATTTGAGGCATCTGAGAGAAAAAAAAGTTATCTGCCCTGTAAAATACTGAGGGCTCTATTTTTGGCTGGCGTTAAGGCGGCGCTAGTGTCAAACTTACGGTCTTTGGCAATTTCAACTTGTAAAAGCCAGCGATCTGACATTTTCCAACCCCTGGCCCCAGGGTCTTACGCCATCTTGTTTGCCTTGAGGTGGGAGGGGTGGAAATATTTGACGTGTGCCCTTAAAAACATGCGACAACATGCCAATTTCAGATTTCTTCAAACGAGTCACCAACCATGGGTTTATGGTAGGAACGTACATGGCTCAAATGCAATGAGAATTTGTCTGGTATTTTGTCTGCAAATATGATCTGAAAGATGGTTCCATGATGTTTATAAAATATTACATTTGTGAGCAGTGTAATGGTGAGTGGACATTCTACCTGTCTCTTTATATTGGATCTTTATCCAGCTCCTTGGATGTCTGTAAAACCCTGCATAAGTCTAAAATGCCTTGTCTGTATTATACGCCAACAGGAAGCAATGGTGCCTGTAACTGTATTTACACAGAGCCATGGTTGGGGAGTAATGGATTACATTTAATCTGTTACATGTAAGGGATTACAAAAACTGGTAACTGTAATCCGTTACATTACCAGCAAAAATATTGTCATCAGATTACAGATACTTTTGAAAAACTAGATCCTTTACTTAGAGGATTATTTTCAAATTCATAAAGGATGTTGCGAGAAAAAAAAATGTTTTACACTTCTCTGTTTTCTCAATGACATTCAAATCAGCATTGAAAAAAAAGGTGCACGTTTAAATTTGTTCCACCTGAGCGAGCCTGACCACAATTCTGAGACTACAATGATGACACACCACATGTTTTTGATGGATCAAGGGAAAAGAGCAGAAATAGGCTATTGTAGGCTACAGTCCAAGCCCTGTCTTCAAATGGTGCGACTGCTGTTGACATCCAAAGATAATCCATGTTGAATAAACGCTTAATATAATAATATATGCCATTTAGCAGAAGCTTTTATCCAAAGCGACTTACAGTCATGTGTGCATACATTCTACGTATGGGTGGTCCCGGGAATCGAACCCACTACCCTGGCGTTACAAGCGCCATGCTCTTAGAGGTAAGGATGACAGCAGTGGTGTAGTCTACGGCCATACGGATATCACTTATTATTGATGTGAATTTCGCTGCTACTCTCTCATCACTATTTGCACCTGTCACGCCCTGATCTTAGTATTTTGTGTTTTCTTTATCATTTCGGTCAGGCCAGGGTGTGACATGGGTTTATTGTGGTATGTTTTGTCTTGGGGTTTTGTTAGGTATTGGGTTTGTTGCTTAGTGGGGGTATCTAGAAGAGTCTATGGCTGTCTGGAGTGGTTCTCAATCAGAGGCAGGTGTTTATCGTTGTCTCTGATTGGGAACCATATTTAGGCAGCCATATTCTTTGTGTGTTTCGTGGGTGATTGTTCCTGTCTCTGTGTTTGTTTGCACCAGATAGGCTGTACAGGTTTTCACGTTACGTTTGTTGTTTTTGTATTGTTTGTTTTTTCATCGTCATTAAACATGTATCAAGAATACCACGCTGCGTTTTGGTCCGACTCTCCTTCACCGCAAGCAAACCGTGACAGCACCTTACAGATTGTGGTTGTTGTGGATGGCTGTTAACAAATCTAAATGTGTATTTGAACCCAATAAGGGTTGAGAATTCAAGAAGTTTAAATTGCCTATCAATAATTGTTTTTTAAACCAATTGACAGCCAGTGAAAAATGCACTCTTGCAACAGCTGCATAGTGCGGATCCCAGCCTATGGAATAAAAGTGGGGCTTTAATTGCTCAATCTAATTGATGCTGATAAAGATTTGTAAGTCGCTCTGGATAAGAGCGTCTGCTAAATGACTTAAATGTAAATGTAAATATAAATCCATGGACACATGTTCAAACTCGCACACTTTTGATAGACTTAAAGGGGAAACCTGTAGGTGCATGATCCATTTTTGGATGTATAAATTACTTAAATATATATATATATATATATACAGTTCCTTCGGGAAAGTATTCAGACCCCTTGACTTTTTCCACATTTTGTTACGTTACAGCCTTATCTAAAATGGATTAAATAAAAATTATTCCTCAGCAATCTACACCCAATACCCCATAATGACAAAGCGAAAAGAGGTTTTTAGACATTTTTGCAAAAGTATTCAGACCCTTTTGCTATGCGACATGAAATTGAGCCCAGGTGCATCCTGTTTCCATTGATCATCCTTGAATCATCCTTGATCATCCATTGAATTTCTACAACTTCATTGGAGTCCACCTGTGGTAAATTCAATTGATTGGACATGATTTGGAAAGGAACACACCTGTCTATATAAGGTCCCACAGTTGACAGTGCATGTTAGGGAAAAAACCAAGCCATGAGGTCGAAAGAATTCCCCGTATACCTCCGAGACAAGATTGTGTCGATGCACAGATCTGGGGAAGGTTACCAAAGCATTCCTTTTGTATTGAAGGTCCCCAAGAACAGAGTGGCCTCCATCATTCTTAAATGGAAGAATTTGGAACCACCAAGACTCTTTCTAGAGCTGGCCGCGTAGCCAAACTGAGCAATCAGGGGAGAAGGGCCTTGGTCAGGGAGGTGACCACGAACCCAATGGTCACTCTGACAGACCTGTATAGTTCCTCTTTGGCCATGGGAGAAACTTGCAGAAGGATAACCATCTCTGCAGCATTCCACCAATCAGGCCTTTATGGTAGCGTGGCAGAAACCACTCCTCAGTAAAAGGCACATGCCAGCCCGCTTGGAGTTTGCCAAAAGGCACCTAAAGACTCTCAGACAAGATTGTCTGGTCTGATGAAACTCTTTGTCCTGAATGCCAAGCGTCACGCAGCCAACACAACACAGGAGTGGCTTCGGGACTAGTCTCTGAATGTCCTTGAGTGCCACAGCCACAGCCCGGACTTGAACCCATCGAACATCTCTGGAGAGACCTTAAAATACCAGTGAAGCGACGCTCCCCTTCTAACCTGACAGAGCTTGAGAGGATCTGCAGAGAAGAATGGGAGGAACTCCACAAATACAGGTGTGCCAAGCTTGTAGCTTAATACCCAAGAAGACTCGAGGCTGTAATCACTCCCAAAAGGGCTTCATCAAAGTGCTGAGTAAAGGGACTGAATACTTATTTAAATGTGATATTTCCGTTTTTTGTCTTAAATAAATTGGCCAAAATTTCTAAAAATCTGTTTTTTTTAATCATTATGGGGTATTGTGTGTAGATTGATGAGGGGAAAAAACAATTTAATACTTTTTAGAATAAGGCTGTAACGTAAAATAAATGTGGAAAAAGTCAAGGGGTCTGAATACTTTCCGAATCCATTAATTCTTGAAGATTATAAACTGGGTGGTTCAAGCCCTGAATGCTGATTGGCTGACAGCCAAGGTATATCAGACCGTAAACCACAGGTATGACAAAACATGTATTTTTACTGCTCTAATTACATTGGTAACCAGTATATAATTGCAACAGCAAAACCACACCTCCTCAGGCCTTATTGCTTAAGTATAACTTATAAATGCCTCATGAGCTTAGTTCTGTCATACTCCATGAGAACCCAAAATATAAGCGTGTTTTTCTTCAATGTTTGTAAACATTGTAAATGTAAACAAACACTGTATAGCACCATAACATGATTTAAACCATTATTTTTATATCATGGATGGTCAGTCCTTGCGTCCAAAGCTCTGTCTATTAATAATAATTAATGGTTACATTTCTCCAGGCCCATCCCTCAGCTTTTTATCAAAACACAGGCGTCCGTTTTGTTATTGCTGTGTTAAATCTGTGGATTTGCCCTTTAAACAGCTGCATATTATCAAGATACCAAAGTGTCACCAACAAAAGGTAAACAATAGGCCTATAGCAAATGCAGCATATGGCATTCATTTTTCACATGTAAATAGTCCTTTTCAGTAGGTCTCCAAGCAGGCCATTCCATGAGCGCAGCATTTTTCTCAACTCGAATCAATGAGCCCAATCAGTCCTCCATGACAACAGAATCATTTTTAAAAAATCAGGTATTACAATTTGGCTAATCTAAACTTCCATATTTCCAAGTCATATTCTTGAAGATCAAGGGATATAACATTTATTGGAATGACTGGAATTTGCATAGACTTTGTTTTTTAATGTAAAGATGTAATTTAATCATGTTATTATATGTAGTAGAAAGCGATGGGTTAGAAGAAACCCACATAACCAACCCATAAAGTAAAATTTAACATCCATATATGACCAGCTATGTAAACTTTAACGTTGATTTATCCTGCAATAGATGTCGTTCAATTGGTAACATACATTTTTCGAATGCCTCTTAAAGGGAAAGTCATCTAAAAGTAACAGAATGTAATCAGATTACATTACTGAGTTTGGGTAATCCAAAGTTACGTTACCGATTACAAATTTGGACCGGTAACTCTTAACTGTAATGGATTCCTTTTAGAAAGTGACCTGCCCAACCCTGTGCATAGCCTATTTAAAACAAGTTGTTGTTTTGTTTTTATTCTAGTTATACACTGTCTTTTTAGGCCTTATCAATAGCCTAGTGAATGTCATCTTGCTTATTGACTACGTTTGGCATGTCCGGACTACAATTAACAGTAGGCCAAGCTCTTGTGAATGCTATAGCCTATGTTTAACAATGTTTTTCCATATTGAAGCAATGCAATTAGAACAATGGGAACTGCAAATATGTTAAAAAATATTGAGCAAATATGGGGCAGGCTATTTAAAGGGATACTTCAGGATTTTGGCAATGACGTTTTAAAAGGACGTTGCTAACTAGCTTTAGCGCAAATGCTAACTAGCGTTAGTGTAATGACTGGAAGTCTATGTTAACTGCTAGCATGCTAGTAGATACATTAGACTTCCAGTTATTGTGCTAATGCTAATTAGCATTGGCTCGCGAAACTACATTTGGACTTCTTGCGTACTGAATGCAGACATAAAACATTTATCCATAAGTTCATCTGACTCTGTGGAAGTCGATAAAGGGCTTTATTGCCAAAACCCTGAAGTATCCCTTTAATGAACCAGGCTATAATGGACTAACATTTTAATTGGAGTTGATGAGAACACAATATACTAAAGACAGTAAATACACAACTTGAAGCAACCACATATTTAGCCAAGGAGCATGTTCTGATTGGCCAGTGAGGGACCAAGCCTCGACCCACTCACAAGTTATTTATTCATCAAAACCCAGCCCTTTCCCTGTTGTGAAAATAGCTAAAATATTTTGGACTCACCCGTGAACCTATAACACTACCGCGAGATTTACCACGGCGTAACAAGATCGCCCTAACAAGATCCCCCATAAATACAGCAAGATGTCAAGGTGTCAAGTCAAACCAATCCTCCTCTTCCATCTTTGTTTGTGCTGAACTAACCCACAGGTGCATGGGCAGACTCCTGGGTTAGTTTGACAGATGATCATTTAAGCCTATAATTTAGACACACAACACACACACAGATGCACACACGCACACACACAGACACGGATCTAGATGCAGATGAGACAGGAAGCGATGATAAACGGGCTTCATGTCGACACTTGGCTCCCTCAATCCACCAAGACCCCAACTCCTCCTCTCACCCCCCGTACGAATATTCTTTATTTCCACATCACTGAGGACCAGGTGAGCTGTGCTGCCAGTCTGGATTTGCTTTGAGTGATGTATGATGATTGCGTGTTCTCTTTTTAGTTTCATTTGAATTTGTTCGAGGAGCTTCCTTTCCTTCCACCCACCGAGCTCGAGTTATTTCTCTAAAGAGATTTGCTCATCCACGTACGTGTCGCCTCTGCTTCAGCCTTGGCATTAGAGGCAACACAAATATAATATATTAACCCTCTTTTCTTTCTGCCTCATTTCTATTAACAAATCCTATTATATTGTGTGTGCTTTGCTCCTTATTTTGTGATGCTCCGGGAGCAGGCATATTCCACGCTAACCCACCTTCACTTAACGTACGTCAATAGTTCAGAGCTGAATGCCTCTATTTTCAGAGTTTGATGGTTTATTCCGTCATTTATCAAAATGAGAGAGAGATTTCTGAAATGACCTCAGTCTGATGAAAAATCATAATGTGGGCACCCTGCCATTTACATCCCAGCGGAAATATAATATAGGTAATGAAATGTTGGCTCGCCATTTCATTAAGCAAGGACATTGATGATTTCCTGTAAGCACAACGGCTTGAGGGGTGATAGACAAGGTGTTGGGGTTCGGGAGAAAAAGAGCCATCAAAAGATTCATTATTGAAAACTCTTGTGCAGTATGTCGGTCTTGTTTAGCCTCCATGTTCTCTTTCCACTGTATACTATCTGTATACTATTTATAACCCAAGATAAGGACTTAATGGGAACAGGTGATGCCTTCTCAGAGAGTGGACATCTTAAAATTGTGCTGCTTTTAAAATGTAATCTAAAAAGGGATTACATTGATTTTTATCCCCCCTACCAATCTATACAACTTTCCTACCGATCTATACATATTTTCAGAATGAAAGAAAACTAATAAATGAATAACTAGGTGGGTCAAATCCAATAGAACACAACATCGCGGGAAACTCTCTGTATTTTCCAGTATTGTGGTTGCAGCATGATGTTAGAGGAAAACCCACCCTAGAATTCTGAAGCGGGACAATTACAAAAAATACATACACCCGAGTGGCTTTCCTGTAGATGTCGAGTGTTCCTGAGTGGTCCAGTCTCAATCCTGACTTACATTTGTTTGTAAATCAGAGACAAGGTTTGAATATTGACCCAGTCTGAAATACGTATATGTTTCAAGCAGGCCCCCCATAGTCCCTGTGTCCAAGAACACCAAGGTAACCTGTCTAAATGCCAATCCCCCTGTAGCACTCACATCTGTAGCCACGAAATGCTCTGAAAGGCTGTTCATGGCTCACATCAACACCATCATCTCAGACACCCTGGACCCGCTCCAATTCTCATAGCGCCCCAACAGATCCACAAATTTTTGCAATATCTTTTACACTCCACACTGCCCTCTCCTACCTGGACAAGAGGAACACCTATGTAAGAATGCTGTTCTTTGACTACAGCTCAGCGTTCAACACCATAGTACCCACAAAGCTAATCACAAGGCCCAGGACCCTGGGACTGAGCACCTCCCTCTGCAACTGGATCCTAGACTTCCTGAAGAGCCGGTGGTGACGGTAGGCAACAACACATCCACCTCGCTGACCCTCAACATGGGGGCCTCTCAGGGGTGCGTGCTTAGTAACCTCCTGTACTCCCTGTTCACCCACAACTGCATGGCCGTGCAAGACTCTAACATCATCATTAAGTTTGCTGACGACACGGCGGTGGCAGGCCAGAACACCAACGACGATGAGACCGCCTATAGTGAGGAGGCCAGCGACCTGGCAGTGTGGTGCCAGGACACCAACATCTCCCTCAACGTCAGAAAGACAAAGTGGCTGATCATGGACCACCCACATCACTGGGGCTGTAGTGGAGCGGGTCGAGAGCTTGAAGTTCCTTCGTGTCCACGTCACTAAGGAATTAACATGGTCTACACACCAACACGGTAGTAAAGGCACCCTCCTGAGAGGACCCTCAGATCCTCCACAGTTCTCCAGCTGCACCATTGAGAGCATCTTGACTGGCTGCATCACCGCTTGGTATGGCAACGGCTTGGCCTCCGAACGCAAGGCAGTACAGACGGTCCACCCAGTACATCACTGGGGCCGAGCTCACTGCCATCCAGGACCTCTATACCAGGCGATGTCAGAGAAAGGCCCTGGTACCACGGCAAGATGCACCAAGTCTGGAACCAACAGGACCCTAAAGAGCTCCGGATGGGTGGCAGGTAGCCCAGTGGTTAGAGCATTGGGCCTGTAATCAAAAGGTTGCTGGTTTGAATACCTGAGCAGACAAGGTGAAACATCTGTCAATGTACCCTTGAGCAAGGCACTTAACCATCATTCGGTCCAGGGGCGCCATACTACTATTCCTGACCCTGTAAAACAACATTTCACTGCACCTCTCTTTTGACTCTTCACATACTCTGCTGCTACTGTTTATTATCTATCCTTTTGCCTAGTCACTTTATCCCTACCTATACTGTATGTACATAGCTACCTCAATTACATTGTACCCCTGGCAATCAACTCGTACTCCGTGTATATAGCCAAGTTATCGTTACTCATTGTGTATTTATTCCTTGTATTATAATTGTTTCTATATTTGTTCTCTTCATGTCATTGGTAAGGGCTTGTAAGTAAGCATTTCACTGTTAGTCTAAATCTGTTGTTTACAACGCATGTGACAAATACATTTTTATATTATTTGAGTATTCCTGTCCATCAATGATTTCCAACCAAATTTACTGAGCTTGTGCAATTTTGACAAAAACAATTTAATATACTGTGTGTTGCCATAACAATTGTTCAAAGTTGGTAGAATCTCGTGTGTGAAGATATACGCAATCAAGACATTTCATTTATTTTTATTAGCTCTGAAAATGTTCTAAACTCAGCAAAAAAAATAAATGTCATCTCCCTGTCAACTGCATTTATTTTCAGCAAACTTAACATGTGCACATATTTGTATGAACACAACAAGATTCAACAACTGAGACGGAAACTGAACAAGTTCCAAGTTCCTTGACTTATCTTTGAAAGACAGGGTCCTGAAAAAGGGATGTTTTATGAGTTTATAGTTGTTCTTTCACTTTCACTTTGAAATGTGGAGTACATTAATATCATGTTATAAATTATTTTATTTAATTTGAAGGCAGCAAAATGTGCAAGCTGTACAAGGGGTGTGTACTTTCACTGGGCACTGCGCATTTAGGGATTGATTAGGGCCAATTCTTCACCAGATGTATTAGGCTATATCTTAAGCTTTTAGCAGGAAAGTGTTTTGCCGCGTTCCTCTCCAGTATGAGAGGAGCACTTTGTCATCTTCCCTCTCTTTCTCGCTGATAGGAGAGGAGCTCTCCCCTCTCTTCTCTGCCTGTACCCGGGTGGCAGCCATCCACAGACAACTTTTTCAATTACTGGTAATCAAAGGCAGTGATTATTATGACAGCATCCAATGCAGCCTGACGGTGGGCGGCAGTCCCTTCTAATCACGCCATCGCAGTCATTAATTTACTGTCAGGCCATCGTCCCCCGTCCCCGCTCTGCAGCCGCTACATCGCAATCTCCCGCCTGAGAGGCTGAGAGCTCGCCCGGAAAATGGGAAAACGGAAAGGAAAAGAGGGAGAGAGAGGGAACACAGAGTGTATGTGATGGATCAGGAGAAGGGTCCCTTTGCCTTATCAAGGATTTACACACCAGTGTGTGTGTGTGGGGGGGGCTGCCAGAACACTTCCCATTCCAAACACACACACACACACATTCCACAATGTTTTATCCATCTTCTCCTAATCATCTGTTTTTCCTGTTCATTTAGCCACAGGTCCTCTCCACTCTACCACCACGTTACTTATACTAACTTATTCTGTCTTTTTCCACTCAACAAGATGGGGAAAGACATTAAAACATCACACACTTTTACTTGTGCCTTCGGTTCCATTTGATGATTTTTTTCGAGACAACCCCATGGATAAGGCAGATATTTGACATCAAAAACTCTTCCTGTTGAACATCACGTCATCTAGACATTCCCCTAGGCTTTCATATACCGTTTTTAGAGGATATTTTACAGAAGAAGAAGAAAATGTCTATTACATATTAATTCCTCTCGTCGACATTGACGCCACACACACTCTCTGTTTCCTTCATGGCTCCTTTATTGCGTCACGGAGCCCCCAGTAGTCTCAGTCGCTGTGTCTAACGCTTCCAATGATGGTGTCTTACGATACACCATTAGCAGCAGTCATAATGTCACTGGTTTGACTGGTATTTTTATTTTCCTTTTCATATCTCTTCAGCTGTAGATCCTTTCATCCCTTTTCCTTTCATATCCTCTTTCATTCAGTGACGGGGATATTAAGTTGTCATCGGCCGCATCCCAAAAGACAATCGTTTCACTATATAGTGATTTGCTTTTGCCCAGGGCCTATAGGGAATAGGGTGCTGTTTGGTATTCCTATCCTAGTGCACTACTTTTGACAAGGGCCTATAGGGAATAGGGTGCTATTTGGGACACATTCATTGCATGGAGAAACAGTCCGTTAGAGATCTGAGGTGTCAGCAGGTGGAGTCTGTCAAAAGAAATAATATAATAATAATAATAATAATATATGCCATTTAGCAGACGCTTTTATCCAAAGCGACTTACAGTCATGTGTGCATACATTCTACGTATGGGTGGTCCCGGGGATCGAACCCACTACCCTGGCGTTACAAGCGCCATGCTCTACCAACTGAGCTACAGAAGGACCAGAGAGCTCTGGCAATAGATACTGAGTGCACAAAACAGGCGTAACACCTCCTTTGCGCTCTTTGAGGGTAAACACAGTGCCAACGACGTGGCCCGCTCCCAAGAGGAATACTGATGTAAGAATGCTGTTCATTGACTATAGCTCAGCATCCACCACTGAACCCCGCCCATTGCAACTGGGTCCTGGACTTCCTGACTTCCACCCCCAGGTGGTGGAAACAACACCTCCGCTACGTTGATCATCAACACAGGGTCCCCACAAGGGTGCGTGCTCAGCCCCCTTCTGTTCTCCCTGTACCCCCATGACTGCTTGGCCACGCATGCCTCTAACTCAATCATCAAGTTTGTAGACGACACAACAGTAGTAGGCCTGATTACCAACAATGATGAGACAGCCAACAGGGAGGAGGTGAGGGTCCTGGCGGAGTGGTGCCAGGAAAATAACTTCTCCCTCAACGTCAACAAAATGAGGGAGCTGATCATGGAGAGAGCACGCAGCAGAGGGAGCACGACCCTATCCACATCGACGGGACCACAGTGGAGAAGGTGAAAATCTTCAAGTTGCTCCGCGTACACATCATCGACGATCTGAAATGGTCCACCCACACAGGCAGTGTGATGACGAAGGCGCAACAGCGTCTCTTTAACCTCAGGAGGCTGAAGAAATGTATCACCACCTGGTACATCAACTGCACTGCTCGCATAATGGAACACTAGTCACTTTAATAATGTTGACATACTGCTTTACTCATTTCCTATGTATATACTGTATTCTATTCTACTGTATTTTAGTCAGTGCCACTCCGACATTGCTCGTCCTAATATTTATATAGTTCTTAACTCCATTCTTTTACTTTAGATTTGCATGTATTGTTGCGAATTGTAAGATATTACCGCACTGTCGGAGCTGGGAACACAAGCATTTCGCTACACCCGCAATGACACCTGCTAAATATGTTTATGTGACCAATACATTTCCCCTAACGTCAACCCTAACCATGACGCTAACTTCAACCCTAACTAAGGCTGTGGTGGTCATGAAATTCTGTCAGCTGGTTATTGTCACGCAAAAGACTGACAGTGTCACGGTAATTGGCCAATAATTTGCATAAACATGTTTAGCATCTCCAGGCATCCACACATACAAGCCGAGTAATAGCCGCTGATCCACGCCTATGGAACATCTACAGTTGAAGTCGGAAGTTTACACTTAGGTTGGAGTCATTAAAACTCATTTTTCAACCACTTCACAAATTTCTTGTTAACAAACTATAGTTTTGGCAAGTCGGTTAAGACATCTACTTTGTGCATGACACAAGTCATTTTTCCCAACAATAGTTTACAGACAGATTATTTCACTTATAAATCACTGTATCCCAATTCCAGTGGGTCAGAGGTTTACATACACTAAGTTGACTGTGCCTTTAACATTTACATTTAAACAGTGTGGAAAACGTTTGACCCAAGTTAAACAGTTTAAAGGCATTGCTACCAAATACTAATTGAGTGTATGTAAACTTCTGACCCACTGGGAATGTGATGAAAGAAATAAAAACTGAAATAAATCATTCTCTCTACTATTATTCTGACATTTCACATTCTTAAAATAAAGTGGTGATCCTAACTGACCTAAGACCTAATTTATACTAGGATTAAATGTCAGGGATTGTGAAAAGCTGAGTTTAAATATATTTGGCTAAAGTGTATGTAAACCTCTGACTTCAACTGTATATTTTAAAAAGTCTAATAAATCAATTGAATATACACCATCACAACAAATCAATTATTTATTTTAGGTTGAATTAAAGAAACATTATGATATGAAGAAAATGGATTTCAGAAGAACAGAACATGAGTTGGTATGGTATCTGTCTATGCCACATACCATCGGGTGTAAGCTTAGCAGACAAGATACGCTTATAAGTCCCGTGCCATTATTTTATGCAACATGCAACAATTTAAACATGTTTACTGAGTTACAGTTCATATAAAAGGTAGTCAGTTCATTGAAATACATGTATTAGGCCCTAATCTATGGATTTCAAAAGACTGGGAAAACAGATATGCATCTGTTGGTCACAAATACGCGTACATAGGGGCGTGGATCAGGAAACCAGTCAGTATCTGGTGTGACCATCATTTGCATCATGCAGCACAACACATCTCCGTCACATAGAGTTGATCGGACTGTTGATTGTGGCCCATGGAATGTTGTCCCACTCCTCTTCAATGGCTGCGCAAACTTGCTGTACATTGGTGTGAACTGGAACACGCTGTCGTACACGTCGATCCAGAGCATCCCAAATGGGCGGCGTCTGGTGAGTAATGCAGGCCATGGAAGAACTGGAGCATATTCAGCTTCCAGGCATTTTATACAGAGCCTTGCGACATGGGGCAGTGCATTATTATGCTGAAACATGAGGTGATGGCTACAGATGAATGGCATGAAAATAGGCCTCAGGATCTCTTCACGATATCTCTGTGCATTCCAATTTCCATCAATAAAATGAAATTGTGTTTGTTGTCTGTAGCTTATGTCTACCCATACCATAACCCCACTGCCACCATGGGGCAATCTGTTCACAATGTTGATATCAGCAAACCACTCGCCCACACGACACCAGGCACGCTGTCTGCCATCTGCCCGGTACAGTTCATACTGGGCTTCATCCATGAAGAATACGCTTCTCCAGTGTGCCAGCATTTGCCCACTGAAGTCGGTTACGACGCCGAACTGCAGTCAGGTCAAGACCCTGGTTAGGGCGATGAGCACGCAGATGAGCTTCACTGAGACCGTCTATGACAGTTTGTGCAGTAATTCTTGTGTAATGATCATGCAGTTTAATCAGCGTCTTGATATGCCACACCTGTCAGGTGGATGTATTATCTTGACAAAGGATAAAATACTCACTAACAGGGATGTAAACATATTTCTTGTCATGGATCCCTCCGGAACTGTCATTATGCACACCTGGCCCCTATTCCCACTGATTAGTAATTGTATAAGTGTGCCCTTTGTTCACCATTGTCCTGTCGATTATTGTTACAATGTCCATTGGTCGTGTGAGATCCTTTGGCTTTCGTGCCACTTGTACTGTGCAGATGATTACGGGTCTTGTCCCGTGTTGTATCATTGTGCGCTTGTGCTATTTATTCGAGGCACTCCTCGCTCTTTTGTTTGGGTTTCAACCCTGTGTTTTGTATACGTGTTTGGTTGGTCTTCGTCCCCGTGCCTTTCCATCGCACGCTGTAATTAGGGCAAAATAAAAAAAACTATTATGCAATCCGGCACCTGTCTCCCGACCCTTTATACCAACGTGACATTTCTGCACAAAATTGGAAAGAAATAAGCTTTTTGTACTTGTATAACATTTCTTGGACATTTTATTTCAGCATTTATTTTGAGCATTTACAGTGGGGCAAAAAAGTATTTAGTCAGCCACCAATTGTGCAAGTTCTCCCACTTAAAAAGATGAGAGAGGCCTGTAATTCTCATCAAAGGTACACTTCAACTATGACAGACAAAATGAGAAACAAAATCCAGAAAATCACATTGTAGGATTTTTTATGAATTTATTTGCAAATTATGGTGGAAAATAAGTATTTGGTCACCTACAAACAAGCAAGATTTCTGGCTCTCACAGACCTGTAACTTCTTCTTTAAGAGTCTCCTCTGGCCTCCACTCGTTACCTGTATTAATGGCACCTGTTTGAACTTGTTATCAGTATAAAAGACACCTGTCCACAACCTCAAACAGTCACACTCCAAACTCCACTATGGACAAGACCAAAGAGCTGTCAAAGGACACCAGAAACAAAAGGCAGCTGTGTGACAGATCAAAACTCTGTATGCCATAGGCTCTCCAACCCTGGTACTGTAGCTGCCCAATTCCTCATTTGGGAACCAAGTGCAATCTGTTCGGGAACATAGATAGTATGTTTTCACAACTTTAATTAAACTGTTGACAGCCCTGCTCTCTGCATGCTCGAGAAAGGAATGAAAGAGAGTTGAGGAGATGGAAATGCATGGTGGTAAGATTGTAACGATTGTCTTCGGGAGAAGGAGAAGAGGACCAAAGTGCAGCGTGGTACATATTCATAATAATTTTAATAAAGATGAATACTGAACAAAAACAACAATCCGACAAACGAACAGTTCTGTAAGGTGCAACAAAAACACTAATCAGAAAATAACTACCCACAACCCATAGTGGGAGAACAGGCTGCCTAAGTATGGTTCTCAATCAGAGACAACGATTGCCAGCTGCCTCTGATTGAGAACCATACTAGTCCAAACACATAGAAATAGAAAACATAGAACAACAAAAAAACAGAATGCCCACCCCAGCTCACGCCCTGACCAAACTAAAAAAGAGACATAAAAAAGGAAATAAGGTCAGGACGTGACAAAGATATTATGTAGCTAAAAGGTCATTAATTCTGAAAATATAAAAAATACCCTATTACTAGGCTATTCAAAATCAAATACAAATGCACTATAATTGTAGGCTAACTGAATTTGTTTAATTTTGAATTATACTGTAGGCTAGACCATTTCGGTACGAAAGATATCTTAAATCAGTTTTTCTGCCATGCGTATTATGTGGTAGGCTATGTATTGTATAACAGCACAATCGTTATTTTAATTCATGTTTTTTTTGCGCTTGGCTCACATATATGACAGGAAGGATCGGGAGACAGTCGCAGGAATGCGTAATAAGGGGTTTTATTGACCCAAATTACAGCGTGCCATGTAATTTGTTCGCCACTATGGCCTATTTATTTCCTTACCTCCCTTATCTTACCTCATTTGCACACACTGTACATATACTTTTTTCTATTGTGTTATTGACTGTATGTTTGTTTATTCCATGTGTTGTTGTTTGTGCCGCACTGCTTTGCTTTATCTTGGCCAGGCCCAGCCTACCTGGTTAAATAAAGGTTAAATATATTTTTCTTTTTAAATGTCAATGGACACCGGGGTCTCTTTGATGGTCTGTCACAGTGGGAAGGATGGGGGTAAAGGGGGAGGAGGAGCCTTGGGGGAGTCAGTGGCTAGAAGGGGATGGGGGCATATACAGTATGGCCAGGGTGGAACAGGGGAGGATGGGAAGGGGGCGGAGGGCTTTGGTGGGAGAGGAAATGGGGTGGATGGGGCTGTGGTAGATTGGAAAGCCTTAGGGAGTGTCTCAATGAGGGGACATACAGTATTGCTGGAGTGGAGAGGCACCAGGTGGCTGTCTGTGGCAGCTCTATTTGCTCCCACTTTCCGTTCTCTCCTCTTCCAGCCTTTGGTCTCTGATCCCCCCTCTTCTCCCCTCGCTCCCAAAGTGTCTGACATATCTGACACGTGTAACCAGCCAACCCACAGATGTCACGGAGAAAATGAATCTCTCTATTTCCTTTATTTCTTCTTCCCAAACCTATTTGAGCCCCCTTTGCCCCTTCGCCCCTGTTCTACACACACACACACACACACACACACACACACACACACACAGCCACATGCATGCAAGCACGCACGCACACATCCACAGTGTCTAGAGGAGTCTGTGGTGCGTTAATGAAGGCCTTGTGGAGAGGCCATTTCACACTCGATTCCCCTCAACACCCCTGACGTGTTATAACATTGGGACACAACCAGCTGGATTATTTGTGGTTTTTCTAGTTGTCTGTGTTGTTGGTGCTGTAGCTTACCCTACCGTATGTGTGTAATGATTTTTGAAAGTGATGATGGAGATGTCATTTCCTTCCGTTATCAATGTCCTGCTATTTATGTACATTAGGTTCAGAAAATAGCTATTAATCTAAAGGTGTGTGGTATACAAGGCCATATGATTATATGGTATTGATATGATTGATATGGCTTTGGCCCCCTTTCATGCAAAAGTATGGTGGGAACATTGTGGGCGACGTCACAAAATACATTTTCACAAACTCTGAAACTGTCCAGTTGTTATTGGTTCTTTAAAGGTTCCCAGAACATATAATTAGGTTGCCCATCAATGGATTATTATGTTAAACCTAAAACAAATATCCTATGAACGTCATAAATGTCACACGCCCCCATAAAGAAAATGAGAATTAAAAACAGGTTCAGCCCCTGGTTCGAGGGTGATCTTGTTGAGTCACTCCGCCTCAAGAATTGCATCTGGCGAAAGGTCTCGGCACACGCATACTCAAGCTGACTGGCTATCGTTCAGGCAAATGAGAAATAAGTGCACTCAGGCTATCCGGGAAGGCCAAAGTTAGTTACGTTAAGGAGCAGTTCTCGCTCTGTGGGTCTAACCCCAAGAGGTTCTGGGGAAATGGTTAAAGACCTGGAGAATAAACCTTCCACCTCACAGCTGCCCATTGTCACACCCTGACCATAGTTTGCTTTGTATGTTTCTATGTTTTGTTTGGTCAGGGTGTGATCTGAGTGGGCATTCTATGTTGTGTGTCTAGTTTGTCTGTTTCTGTGTTTGGCCTGATATGGTTCTCAATCAGAGGCAGGTGTTAGTCATTGTCTTATTGGGAACCACATTTAGGTAGCCTGTTTGGTGTTGGGTTTTGTGGGTGATTGTTCCTGTCTCTGTGTTTGCACCAGACAGTCTGTTCATGTATAGTTTTTCTTCATTAAAGAACCATGAATAGAAACCACGCTGCATTTTGGTCCGCCTCTCCTTCACCACTAGAAAACCGTTACACCCATGTCCATTAATGTTGATGTGGTTGTTACTGACAAGAATCACATGGCTGAGCTCTTTAATCACCACTTCATTAAGCCAGGATTCCTATTTGACTCAGCCATGCCTCCCTGCCCGTCCAACATTTCCCCATCTCCCACTCCTACTAATACGGTTATCCCTGATGCTTCTCCCTCTTTTTCCCCTGTCCTGCAACAAAGTTTCTTCCTGCAGGCAGTCACTGAGTATGAGGTGCTAAAGGAGCTCCCTAAACTTAACCCCAAAAGATTCTGGTCAGATGGTTTAGACCCTTCTTTAAGGTTGCTGCCGCTATCATCGCCAAGCCTATCTCAAACCTTTTTAACCTGTCTCTCTTTTCTCCGGAGGTTCCCATTGCTTGGAAGGCAGCCACAGCTCGTCCTTTATTTAAAAGGTTCTCAAGCTGATCCTAACTGTTATAGGCCTATTTCTATTTTGCCCTGTATCAAGTGTTGGAAAAACTTGTCAATAAACTGACTGGCTTTCTTGATGTCGATAGTATTCTCTCTGGTATGCAATCTGGTTTCCGCTCAGGTTATGGATGTGTCACTGCAACCTTAAAGGTCTTTACTGATGTCACCGTTGCCGTGATTCTAAGCAATATTGTGCTGCTATTTCTATTGACTTGGTCAAAGCTTTTGATACGGTAGACCATTCCATTCTTGTGGCCCGGCTAAGGAGTATTGGTGTCTGAGGTGTCTTTGGCCTGGCTTGCTAACTACTTCTCTCAAAGAGTGCAGTGTATAAAGTCAGAAAATCTGCTGTCACAGGTACTACCTGTCACCAAGGGAGTACCCCAAGGCTCGATCCTAGGTCCCACGCTCTTCTCAATTTACATCAACAACATAGCTCAGGCAGTAGGGAGCTCTCTCATCCATTTATATGCAGATGGTAGTCTTATACTCAGCTGGCCCCTCCCCGGATTTTGTGTTAAATGCTCTACAACAAAGCTTTCTTAGTGTCCAACAAGCTTTCTCTCCCCTTAACCTTGTTTTGAATACCTCTAAAACAAAGGTCATAAAAGGTCATGGTTTGATAAGAAGAATACCCCTCTTCCCACTGGTGTTATTACTACCTCTGAGGGTTTAGAGCTTGAAGTAGTCACCTCATACAAGTACTTTGGAGTATGGCTAGATGGTGCACTGTCCTTCTCTCAGCACATATCACAGCTGCAGGCTAAAGTTAAATCTATCGTAATCGCTGCTCTTTCACCTCGGCTGCCAAAAAAACCCTGATTCAGATGACCATCCTACCCATGCTAGATTACTGAGACATAATATATACATCGGCAGGTAAGGGTGCTCTCGAGAGGCTAGCTGTTCTTTACCATTCGGCCATCAGATTTGCCACCAATACTACTTATAGGACACATCCCTGCACTCTACTATATACTCATCTGTAAACTGGTCATCTCTGTATACCCGTTGCAAGACCCACTGGATGATACTTATTTAGAAAACCCTCTTGGGCCTCATTCCCCCATATCTGAGATATACTGTGGCCCTCATCCTCCACATACAACACCCGTTCTGCCAGTCACTTTCTGTTAAAGGTCTCCAAAGACCACACACCCCTGGGTCACTCCTCTTTTCAGTTCGCTGCAGCTAGCGACTGGAACGAGCTGCAACAAACACTCAAACCAGACAGTATTATCTCAATCTCTTCATTCAGACTCAATCGTGGACACTCTTACTGACAGTTGTAGCTGGTTTGTGTGATGTTTTGTTGTCTCTGCCTTCTTGACCTTGGTGCTGTTGACTGTGCCCAATAATGTTTGCACCATGTTTTTTTCTGATACCATGTTGTTGTTATGTTGTGTTGCTACGTCTCTTGTTGTGATGTGTGTTTTGTCCTATATTTATATTGTATTTATGATTTTTTTCTTTATCCCGTACCCGCAGGAGGCCTTGTTCCTTTTGGTAAGCCGTCATTGTAAATAAGAATTTTAACTGACTTGCCAAGTTAAATAAAGGTTAAATAAATCAAATTAAAATACTTATTTGGAAATTGTGGAACATTGTAGGAATGTTCTGTGCAAACTCTTAAAGATTTCCAGAACATTTTATTACGTTTTGGGAGTCTGTGACGTTACAAGAATATTCTTGTGATAATTCACATATTGTACTGACAGGACTTAGACCAGGTGTTCTGTCAACATTCTTACAACATTAAAGGTATGTCCTGTGCAACCCATCTTAAACATTGTATGAATGGCATCACAACTGAGCATATTTAGTGCTTTTGGAACCTATGTCTGGCAATGTGTCCACGCGGTTACCACAACGTGTTTCGGGAACCTTTAAATAACCCAGAAAGGCTGTTCTGTCAACATTCTTGCAACATCAAATGAATGTGGTGTGCAACATGATACAAACATTCTCTGAATGTCTGCACAACTGAACAGTTCTCTTGCCATATCCCAACAATGTTCCTATAACCTAAAGAAATGTTTTAGGAACTTTTAAAAGAACATCAAAAAATGTGTTCTGGGAATGTTCTTGTAGCATCAAGTGAATGTTTTTTCATTCTAAAATATACATTGTATAATCATCTTCACAACTGGATAGTTTCGTCTTTTGTGATGTCCAACACAATGATCCCACCATACTGTTTCGACAAAACATTTGGGAACCTTTTAAAGAACAGACTAAATGTGTTATCCGAACATTCAGACAACATCAAGGCAAATGTTTTATATGATCATCAGCATGACTCGACAGTTTTTGTGTTATGAGAACATTTGCTGCAACCGAACGATTGTTCTGGAAACTTTCACAAAACCAATTCTGGGTGGCTGGGAACATTATAGTGAATGTTAGGATATTTCATTTTTTTTTTTATAGATTTTTTTTTTTTTATGTTATCAAAAATTTGAATGTTTTGGGGATGTTCTCATCCTAATGTTTGATAAAACCATTACTTAATGGGAATATTAGCTAATGTTCTGGGAATGTTCCCGGTTTGTGGGTTGTCTCTCCATAAGGACTCTTCAGAGATGAGGAATACTTCAGTGGTGGGTCATGCAACTCTGAATATATTCACTACGTTTAGCATAATTATATGGGTTTATTTACCAACTAATAATCTAATATTAGGCTGTAGCTGCTCGGTAAAAACACTTGAGAGCTTCTGACAGTTATCAAAGACATGACTAATCCAGCCGTTCACTGAACGTTTAGAGAACAGCTTTAATCACACACACAGTCAAGATAAGCTCCTCTACCCAGCCAAAGTTAATATGCTGTTTGATAGCAAGTTGGGTATGATGGCTACAGCTTCAATAACTGCATTGTATACATTGATGTACTTGGCACACCTACAACAGGTGGTGTGTTCTTGTCCCTTCTGTGTGTATAGGTGATATTTTATTTTACCTTTATTTAACTAGGCAAGTCAGTTAAAAACACATTCTTATTTTCAATGACAGCCTAGGAACAGTGGGTTAACTGCCTGTTCAGGGGTAGAACAACAGAGTTGTACCTTGTCAGCTCGGGAATTTGAACTTGCAACCTTCCGGTTACTAGTCCAACGCTCTAACCACTCGGTTAACCTGTCGCCCCAAGAGCTGTGTTCGAATCAACAGCCAGGAGAAGCTGGTTAGTGTTGTTATCCATGTGTGGTTTTGTTGACCTCTGTTCTCTGTATGTCTGCAGGAGGTGGAGCTGTGTCGACTGAACAGCCAGGAGAAGCTGGGCCTGACGTTGTGCTACAGGACAGACGAGGAGGAGGACATGGCTATCTATGTCAGTGAGGTGAGACGGCAGGTGTGGGACTGAGGGTGGCTAGGGAACTGCTGCTGTATTTCTTCTTCTCATTCTTCTTCTTCTTCTCTCTCTCCAACCTTACAGTTTTAACTTATGAAAACGCTATTATATACGCCAGACTTGTTCAGAAATAGGTACTTTTGAAATTCTCACTTCACCTACACGTCTAATGTCACAACACTCAGCAGTGTACAAATGCTTCCTTTCCTCAGAGTTCTTGAACAAACACCAAAATAACAGCTACTATTTATAGTTGTTGATAAAAGAAAATGTAAATCAACTTGATAAAAAAATGTATGCATGCATTTCCACCAGTCCTGTGTGTTTATCGGTTCTTTGAAGTTTCATGTGCATTTTATGTAAAATAGGTTAACATAATTGTTACAATTACTATGGACTACAATCACTGTGGATCATAGTAAATACAGTGCATTCCTGAAAGTATTCAGAACCCATGACTTTTATCTTATTACGTTACAGCCTTATTCTGAAAACTATTCAATTGTCCCCCCTCATCAATCTACACACAATACCCCATAATGACAAAGCAAAGTTTGCAAAGTTTTTTAGAAAAGTTTGCAAAGTTATAAAAAAAAAATAACAATTATTTACATAAGTATTCAGACCCTTTACTCAGTACTTTGTTGAAGCACCTTTGGCAGTGATTACAGCCTCGATTCTTCTTGGGTATGACACTACAAGTTTGGCACACCTGTATTTGGTGATTTTCTTCCATTCTTCTCTGCAAATCCTCCTCTCAAGCTCTGTCAGGTTGGATGGGGAGCGTTGCTGCACAACCATCTTCAGGTCTCTCCAGAGATTTTCCATCAAGTTCAAGTCCGTGTTCTGCTTAGGCCACTCAAGTCATTCAGAGATTTGTGCTGAAGTCACTCCTGCGTTGTCTTGGCTGTGTACTTAAGCTCGTTGTCTTGTTGGACTTTAATGTACTGAAGAGTGGCTTCCATCTGGCCTCAACCATAAAGGCCTGATTGGTGGAGTGCTGCAAAGATGGTTGTCCTTCTGGAAGGTTCTCCCATCTCTACAGAGGACCTCT
This sequence comes from Oncorhynchus keta, assembly GCF_023373465.1. Classification (NCBI taxonomy): domain Eukaryota; kingdom Metazoa; phylum Chordata; class Actinopteri; order Salmoniformes; family Salmonidae; genus Oncorhynchus; species Oncorhynchus keta. Next base: position 3,147,792 of record NC_068442.1, read on the forward strand.
GGAGCTATGTCAGAGTGACCATCGGTTTCTTGGTCACCTCCCTGACCAAGGTCCTTCTCGTCCAATTGCTCAGTTTGTCTGGGCGGCCAGCTCTAGGAAGAGTCTTGGTGGTTCCAAACTTCTACCCTTTTAAGAATGGTGGAGGCCACTGTGTTCTTGGGGAACTTCGATGCTAAATAATTTTTCCATTACCCTTCCCCAGATCTGTGCCTCGACACAATCCTGTCTTGAAGCTCTACAGACAATTCCTTCGACCTCATGGCTTGGTTTCTGCTCAGACATGCACTGTCAACTGTGGGACCTTATATAGACAGGTGTGTGCCTTTCCAAATCATGTCCAATCAATTGAATTCACCACAGGTGGACTCCAATCAAGTTGTAGAAACATTTCTACAACATCAATGGATGATCAATGGAAACAGGATGCACCTGAGCTCAATTTTTTTCTTTATTTTTAATACATTTGCAAACATTTCTAAAAACCTGTGATGTATGTGTTTAGATTGATGAGGAAAAAACATAATTAATGCATTTTAGAATAAGGCTGTAACATAACAAATTGTGGGGAAATTCAAGGGGTATGAATACTTTCTGAATGCACTGTAAATACACTGATATAACTGTGAAAGGAATACAGTATTCTAGACTTTAAGGACTAAATCAGTTGTGACGTTAATATGATTCCTCTGTGTCCTCTTTTACAGAGTTTGGTTAATATTGAATATGTAGAGAGTCTGTAATTTAATATGATTAACACAGACTAAAAATACATGAATCGTTGGACTGGCACTTCATCATTTTTATATTTGCAATAATATAGATTAAACCAACTCATAAAAAAAGGCACTGTAGTCTTTCTTTGAGTGACTATCCTTGTTCTTCAAATAAAACTGACATGTTTTGCAAGCTGAGGTTACACTGTTTGTGCCCACAGTCAAGGTTTTTTTTCTCTGTTTCTCCCACTTATTGGCAGCACTTACAAAGCACTGTCCTCTCCTCCATTCTGCCCAACTCTCTCTCTCTCTCTCTCTCTCTCTCTCTCTCTCTCTCTCTCTCTCTCTCTCTCTCTCTCTCTCTCATTCGTTTGAAGTTAGCTCAGACCCGCAAGGTTTATGCAGCTGAACATGAGTTGAATACAGAACGCCGTAGTCACTGGGCTGCTTCTCCTCTCAAGTGTTCAGTCTATAAAAAGTAAAACCAAGGAGAGCGTGCTGCATTCAGATGAGTTTCTACTGAATGTTACTCCGTATTTCAGCTGTGTTTGAGATAGTGAATTGCGTTTCTGATCTCACATAAATACCAATGAACTATACAGTATCATGCATACTATTTGGCAAAGCTCAAGATGTAGTGTTTAAAAGGACATTTTATATCACACTTTGTGTAGTATGACTTTGCTTAAAAAATGGTTTGACAATAAGCTATGTAGTGTTTATGGAGTCTTTATGAATGCTCTATAAAGCCTTTATAAGTTGTAGGGCCCTGCTGTAAATTGTGTGCAGCTTATAAAGGCTTCATAAAGCCTTCATAAACACTACATAAATGTGTTATGAATCAATATAACCGTATGTCATGCTTTTTAAAAGGTTCATAAATGTTTCTTAACTGTGACATAACCACCAATGTCAAATCTGACATAATCCACTATGTAAAATATTACTTTTTAAAAATTTAACCAGGCATGTCACTTAAGGACAAATTCTTATTTACAATGATGGCCTAGGAACAGTGGGTTAACTGCCTTGTTCAGCTTCAGAACAACAAATTTCTATCTTGTCAGCTCGGGGATTCAATCTAGTAACCTTTCTGTTACTGGCCCAACGCTCTAACCACTAGGCTACCTGCTGCCCCATAAACCTGTGCTTTATAAAGGGTGGCATAAGGACCTCTTAATAAAGGCCTTATAAATCATATTAAATGAAGGCTTCACAAAGCATTTATAACCCTGTCATGCGTCTTGGGAGAGCATTGCAACACCAGGATATTGGGGTCGCTTCGGATAAAATCGTTGGAAAAATTGTATATATTATATTACACTAAAACATTTCTAGGATGGCCCAACCTCTTTCCCTCCTGGGTGCATATAGTCAATATTGGACCTGACCTCAAGTTCACCCTAAATGCTGTGTTGCAGGATGACACACATTATAAAGTTCAGTCATGCACATGCAATTTTTTGCCTACTGTTTTTTTTTTCTCCCAAATTCCATTTTCTTGGTTTTTGTTTTTCTAGGCTTTGGATATCCCCATTTGTTCTGGTTTACTCCAGTTTTTTTACACCTTTTTTAATAGAAAACAACTAAATTGGATTTTGTGTGTTCACAACCAAATCAGGGGATGACTTTTGAGGCCTTGGAAAAATCTAAGAAACGTTGATTTTTTGTGTAGTTGCCCTTTAATTCAGTGAGCATGCCCTGTACTTTTGTTTGGTTAGCGGGTTTTCTGTAGTGCAGTTAAGCACACATGATGTTATTCGACTGCCAATGGAATGGGTGGAGTAAAAGTCCAAGAATCCAAGATGGCGTAGCAGTCAGGCGTCTTGTCTTCGTCTTGTTCTGTTCTGTCTTTAAATATTTTTATATATATTTTCTTCGCATTTATTTTTTAAAACATTTTTCTTAACCTCAACTTCAACATACTCTCCTGCAACCCGCCTCACCCAATGTGGTATGGATCTGCTATTTTCTTTACTTTAGAACCGGAACCCCCAACAGGAGCTAGCTACTGCTAGCAGTCATCAGCTAACCTTTAGCCCGAACAACTCCTGCCAGTCTGCACAGCACGATTCAACCCGGAGCAAATCGGACTTCTTCTTCTCCATAACTCCGGATTCCTACAGCAAGCTCTGAACCTTTTCACCTGGATCATCGCAGCTAGCTAGCTGCTATCCGAGTAGCTACTCCGGGCTAACGTCTCTGTCCCGAAGCAAGCACCAATTAGCCTGGAGCTAGCCTATGCTAGGCCCATCTCCCTGCTAGCTGAAGAGGTCCATCAGCCACTCCTTAATCGACCTGGCCCGGGTATCCGGGATCTTGACCTCATTCCGTCAGTAGAGGATGCCTGGCTATTCTTTAAAAGTGATTCTCTTCCCAGACTCAATGCACACAGCTCGCATTACAGTGTTGCTAAAAAAGGACAAGGACCCCCTATCCTGCTCATCCTTCCGGCCCATAAGCTTGTTGGATTTCGACTATAAAATAATTACCGAATTGCTCGCCAAAAGACTAAAAACTCTTCTTCCCAAAATAATAAAAGCAGACAAAACTGGATTTATTAGAGACAGATACTCTTCTGATAACATTCGCCGTCTTTCTGTTATTATTGCGTTTGACAGGATGGAGTGGAGCTTTCTGTTTTCAGTCTTAGAAAAGCTCAATATGGTCCCAAATTTTATTAAATTGATCAAATCACTATACTCTCATCCAAATGCCATGGTTACTACTAATGGACTGAACTCTGACAGATTCCCTCTGGAACGGGGCACAAGACAAGGGTGCTCGCTGTCCCCCTTGCTCTACTTGTTGGGGGTGGAGCCTCTGGCAGAGTTGATAACGAGCAATCCAAGTATTATGGGTGTTTCTGCAGGCGGCCTGCAGCACAAGATTTCGCTTTACGCGGATGATGTCTTGCTCTACATATCCAACCCTGAGAAATCCCTCCCTCTCATTTTAGACAAAATTGCTCAGTATGGCAAGTTTTCAGGTTATAAGATCAATTTTAACAAATCCACTGTCTGCCCTCTCAATATTACCCTCACCAGCTCTATGAAGACACTATGTCCTTTCCAATGGACAACACAGGGGTTTCAATACCTCGGGATCTTCATAACACCAGATCTGAATAGCCTTTTCAAGGAAAATTATATTCCACTCCTGGATCGAATCAAGAACGATCTCCAAACCAATTAGCTTAGTAGGAAGAATTAATGTCATCCGTATGAACATCCTCCCTAGACTGAACTACTTATTTCAGATGCTCCCATGCTATCTCCCAGTTTCCTTTTTCAAAACAACTAACCAAAGCATCACCAAATTTATATGGGGCAATAAAAAACCTAGGATCAAGTTTTCCACTCTATCGAAACCTGAATATAAGGGTGGTCTTGCCCTTCCCTCCCTTCAATTGTACTACTGGTCTGCCCAAATCCGCAACATGCTAACATGGATCACAAACAGACAAGAGTCGACGTGGATTCAGATAGAAGCCCAATCCTGTGGTTCATTGCCCTTAAGCTCAATTATATATTCATAATAACATTAATAACTTTAGTGAAGTGGGCAACATAGCCAAAACCTTTGTGATTTACAGCACCCTACTAGCGTGGAGGGACTGTAAGAAATACCTGGGCATTTTCTCCCAAATATGTTCTCACTCGCCTATAGTAGGCAACCCAGACTTGCCAAAAGCCCTGAGGGATGCCAACTTTAATCTTTGGCATACTCTCAGAATCAGAACCTTTTCAGACCTATTTCATCAGAAAACCACATCACTGAAATCCTTTCAAGAGCTCTGCAGTGAATTCGATGTGCCAAAATCCCATTTTTTTTTTAAATATCTTCAAATTAGACATGTAATTTCCTCATTTACCTCCAAGAGGAGGTTTAGAACTCAGTTGAATGAAGTTGAAACTCTTCTTGTCACAGCACAATCCATTAAAGGCAAAATATCTTACATCTATAGACTCCTTTCTGAGAAAGGAGGCTCCTCCTTTACTCCTTTGAAAATAATTTGGGAAAAGGACCTTGGTCTGACTATCAGTGATGAGTTATGGGTGGAGGTTTGCAACAGGGTATACTGCACCTCCACTAGTGTATAAATAAAATAATCTAACTACACATTTTTGTACAAATTGTATTATACTCCTTTGAGACTCCATAGAATGAAAACAGATATGTCTCCTAACTGTAAAAGATGTACCTCTGAAAGTGGAACCTATATGCATGTATTTTGGAGCTGTAGAGAGATTGCCGGATTCTGGCAATCTATACATACTGCTGCACAGAAAATATTAGAGGTACAGTTTGATATGACCCCGTGTATCTATCTTCTTAATGCCCAGCAGGACTTTGTTCTTTATCCTGACAGAGAAAATTTGCTTATGACTATTACATACTTACATACTCTATTGTGGTCCTCTAATACCCCTCCTACATTTAAAATGTGGATTGACCAGATTGTTGACTTTCTTCCTCTTGAAAAGCTCACTTATGACGTCCACCAGAGACATACCAAGTTTGATAGACTCTGGTCTCCACTATTCAACTATATTTCAAACTGGACAGAGTGGACAGGGTGACTAGGGAAATGTTCAGATACATGTTGTGTAAGGTGCTGTAAAACCTAAAAACGAATTATTGGCCCGTCGTCTCAGCGAATGCTAGAAATAGCTGATAAGGACCTTGATAGTGCTGCTGCAAGTGTTATATATGTTTTTTTTGTGTTTTTATTCTAATTTTATTTTTGAGTACATGTATGTATGTATGTATGTATGTATGTATGTATGTATGTATGTATGTATGTATGTATGTATGTATGTATGTATGTATGTATGTATGTATGTATGTATGTATGTATGTATGTATGTATGTATGTATGTATGTATGTATGTGTATATGTGTGTGTGTGGGTATGTATGTACAGTATATATATGCACCAAGGAAAATAATTAAATAATATAAAATACAAACATTATTTTTCTTAATCTTTCATTTTAATTGTATTTCTTTTAAATGTATTATTATTATTATTTTTAAAACTTTTTTTTTTCTTTTTTTTTTAAGCCTGTCACATCTGTGAATGTGGAATGTGTTTTGTTTGGTTGATTGAAAAACAAGAAGAAGAAAAAAGTGCCTTTCTCACCATCTTAAATAAGCATGCCCCATTCAATTTTTTTTAACCAGGAACAGATATAGCCCATGGTTCACTCCAGACCTGACTGCCCTTGACTAGCACAAAAACATCCTCTGGCGTACTGTATTGCCATTGAATAGCCCCCGCGATATGCAACTTTTCAGGGAAGTTAGGAACCAATATACGCAGGCAGTTAGAAAAGCAAAGGTTAGCTTTTTAAAACAGAAATGTGCATCCTGTAGCACAAACTCCAAAAAGTTCTGGGACACTGTAAAGTCCATGGAGAATAAGAGCACCTCCTCCCAGCTGCCCACTGCACTGAGGCTAGGAGACACTGTCACCACCAATAAAGCCACGATAATTGAGCATTTCAATAAGCATTTTTCTACGGCTGGCCATGCTTTCCACCTGGCTACCATTACCCTGAACAACAGCCCTGCACCCTCCACAGCAACTTGCCCAAGCCCCCCCCATTTCTCCTTCACCCAAATCTAGATAGCTGATGTAATGAAAGAGCTGCAAAATCTGGACCCCTACAAATCAGTCGGGCTAGACAATCTGGACCCTCTCTTTCTAAAATTATCCACCGAAATTGTTGCAACCCCTATTACTAGCCTGTTCAAACTCTCTTTCGTATCGTGTGAGATCCCCAAAGATTGGGTATCTGCCACGGTCATCCCCCTCTTCAAAGGGGGAGACACTCTATACCCAAACTGCTACAGACTTATATCTATCCTACCCTGCCTTTCTAAGATCTTTGAAAGCCAAGTTAAAAAAACAGATCAACGACCATTTTGAATCCCACGGTACCTTCTCCACTAGGCAATCTGGTTTCCGAGCTGGTCATGGGTGCACCTCAGCCACGTTCAAGGTCCTAAACAATATCATAACTGCACCTCGATAAGAGACAATACTGTGCACTGTATTGATTGTCCTGGCCAAGGCTTTCGACTCTGTCAATCACCACATTCTTAACGGCAGACTCAACTGCCTTAGTTTCTCAAATGACTGAGTTCAGTGTGTCAAATCGGAGGGCCTGTTGTCCGGACCTCTGGCAATTTCTATGTGGCTGCCACAGGGTTCAATTCTCAGGCTGACTATTTTCTCTGTATACATCAATGATGACACTCTTGCTGCTGGTGATTCTCTGATCCACCTCTACGCAGACGATACCATTCTGTATACTTCTGGCCGTTCTTTGGCCACTGCGTTAACTAACCTCCAGACGAGCTTCAATGCCATTACAACTCTCCTTCCGTGGCCTCGAACTGCTCTTAATGGCAAGTAAAACTAAATGCATTATCTTAAACCGATCGCTGTCCGCACCTGCCTGCTCGTCCAGCATCACTGCTCTGGACGGTTCTGACTTCGAATATGTGGACAACTATACCTAGGTGTCTGGTTAGACTGTAAATTAATCTCTACTTGCACATAAAAAAATGTACCACTATGACCTATTTATTTCCTTACCTCCCTTATCTTTCCTCATTTGCACACACTGTACATAGACTTTTTCTATTGTGTAATTGACAGTATGTTTGTTTATTCCATGTGTAACTGTGTTGTTGTTTGTGTCGGCCTGCTTTGTCGGCCTGCTTTGCTTTATCTTGGCCAAGTCGCATTTGTAAATGAGAACTTGTTCTCAACTGGCCTACCTGGTTAAATAAAGGTGAAATAAATAAATACAAATAAAAAAGGCCAGCAACACTCCGTATTATTCAGAACGTCATGTAATGACACCATATATACAGTGGTAGAAATACTTTTTGGGGGGTATCTTTACTTTACTATTTACATTTTTGGCAACTTTTACTTTTACTTCACTACATTCCTAAAGAAAATAATGGACTTCTTACTCTTACATTTTCACTGACACCCAAAAGTACTCGTTACATTTTGACAGGAAAATAGTCCAATTCACAGACTTATCAAGAGATGTCTGAGTGTTGGAGCCTGCCCCTGGCTATCCGTCAATAAAAACAAACAAGAAAAGGTTGCCCTCTGGTTTGCTTAATTTAAGGAATTTGAAATAATTTATACTTTTACTTTTGATACTTACAGTTGAAGTCGGAAGTTAACATACACTTAGGTTGGAGTCATTAAAACTTGTTTTTCAACCACTCCACAAATTTCTTGTTAACAAACTATAGTTTTGGCAAGTCGGTTAGGACATCTACTTTGTGCATGACACAAGTCATTTTTCCAACAATTGTTTACAGACAGATTATTTCACTTATAATTCACTGTACCACAATTCCAGTGGGTCAGAAATGTACATACACTAAGTACAGCTTGGAAAATTCCAGAAAATGATGTCATGGCTTTAGAAGCTTCTGATAGGCTAATCATTTGAGTCAATTGGATGTGTACCCGTGGATGAATTTCAAGGCCTACCTTCAAACTCAGTGCCTCTTTGCTTGACATCATGGGAAAATCAAAAGAATTCAGCCAAGACCTCAGAAAAAGAATTGGAGACCTCCACAAGTCTGGTTCATCCTTGGGAGCAATTTCCAAATGACTGAAGGTATCACGTTCACAATATTACGCAAGTATAAACACCATGGGAAACGTGCAAATTAATCCCAGAAAAACAGCAAAGGACCTTGTGAAGATGCCGGAGTAAAAGATCCACAGTGAAGAGTGAAGATCCACAGTAAAACGAGTCCTATATCGACATAACCTGAAAGGCCGCTCAGCAAGGACGAAGCCATTGCTCCAAAACCGCCATAAAAAAGCCAGACTACGGTTTGCAACTGCACTTGAAATCACTGGCCACTTTAATAAATGGAACACTAGTCACTTTAATCATCTTTACATATCTTGCATTACTGTAAATACTGTATCTATACTATTCTACTATATCTTAGTCTATGCTGCTCTGACATTTCTCGTCCATATATTTATACATTCTTAATTCCATTTGTTTACTTAGATTTGTTTGTAATCGGTGTATGTTGTGAAATTCTTAGATATTTCTTGTTAGATATTACTGCACTGTCGGAGCTAGAAACACAAGCATTTCGCTACACCCGCGATAACATCTGCTAAACACATGTACGTGACCAATACGATTTGATTTGATGTCATTTTTGACATTGGTGATTGTCACACAGTTGCCACATCTATGAACCCTTTACAAAGCATGACATACGGTTATAGATGCTTTGTAACAAATGTATTTAGTGCTTTTGAAGGCATTATGAAGGCTTTATGAAGACTTTTATATGTTGAACGTCATTTACAGAAGGGACCAGTTGTAGTGTGTTCATTGTGGGATCAATATTAGTTATCAGCGTCATTATAAAACACAATGACAACTGGAATTGTGTGATCACGCTATCCGCAGCCGATGTGAGTAAGACCTTTTAAACAGGTCAACATTCAAAAGGCCGCAGGGCCAGACGGACTACCAGGACGTGTACTCCGATCATGCTCTGACCAACTGGCAAGTGTATTCACTGACATTTTCTGAGTCTGTAATACCAACATGTTTGAAGCAGACCACCATGTCTTTGTGCCCAAGAATACTAAGGTAACCTGCCTAAATGACTACCGACCCGTAGCACTCACGTCTGTAGCCATGAAACGCTTTGAAAGCTGGTAATGGCTCACATCAACACCATTATCCCAGAAACCCTAGATATATAGGTCCTGTATGTCAGAAAGCTTTGTCCCGGTGATGTAGTGGGCCGTACCTCTGTAGCGCCTTACGGTCAGATGCCGAGCAGTTGCCATTCCAGGCAGTGATGCAACCAGACAGGATGATCTCGATAGTGCAGCTGTATGACTTATTGAGGATATGGGGCCCATGCCAAATCTTTTCAGTCTCCCGAGGAAGAAAAGGTGTTGTCGTGCCCTCTTCACAACTGTCTTGGTGTGTTTTGACCATGATAGTTTGTTGGTGATGTGGAAAACAAGGAACTTGAAACTCTCAACCTGCTCCACTTCAGTGGTGTTCAGCCCTCCTTTCCTGCAGTCCACAATCATCTTCTTTGTCTTGCTCACATTGAGGGGGAGGTTGTTGTCCTGGCACCATACAGCCAGGTCTCTGACCTCCTTCCTATAGGCTGTCTCATTGTTGTCGGTGATCAGGCCTACCACTTTTCTGTCGTCAGCAAACCTAATGATGGTGTTGGAGTCGTGCTTGGCCATGCAGTCATGGGTGAACAGGGAGTACAGGATGGGAATAAGCACACACTCCTGAGGAGCCTCAGTGTTGATGATCAGTGTGGCAGATGTGTTGTTGCCTGCCCTTACCACCTGGGGTGCGGCCCGTCAAGAAGTCCATTATCCAGTTGCAGTGGGAGGTGTTTAGTCCCAGGGTCCTTAGCTTAGTGATAAGCTTCATCGTTACTATGGTGTTAAACTCTGATCTGGAGTCAATGAACAGCATTCTCACGTACTTTAGCTGTTCCTTTTGTCCAGGTGGGAAAGGGTAGTGTGGAGTGCGATTGAGATTGCGTCATCTGTGGATCTGTTGGGGTGGTATGCGAATAGGAATGGGTCTAGGATTTCCGGCATGATGGTGTTGATGTGAGCCATGACCAGCCTTTCAAAGCACTTCATGGCTACCGACATGAGTGCTACGGGCTGGTAATCATTTAGGCAGGTTACCTTCGCTTTCTTGGTCACAGGGAATATGGTGGTCTGTTTGAAACATGTTGGTCTTACAGACTCGGTCAGGGAGAGGTTGAAAATATCAGGAAAGACACTTGCCCAGTGGTCCGCGCATGCTTTGAGTACACGTCCTGCTAATCCATCTGGCCCCGCGGCTTTGTGAATGTTGACCTGTTTAAAGGTCTTGCTCACATCGGCTATGGAGAGCGTGCTCACACAGTCGTCCGGAACAGCTGGTGCTCTCTTGCATGTTTCAGTGTTGCTTTCCTCGAAGTGAGCATTAAAGGCATTTTGCTCGTCTGGTAGGCTCGTGTCACTGGGCAGTTCGCTGCTGGGTTTCCCTTTGTCGTCCGTAATAGTTTTCAAGCCCTGCCACATCCGACGAGCGTGAGAGCCGGTGTAGTAGGATTCAATCTTTTTCCTGTATTGATGCTTTGCCTGTTTGATGGTTCGTCTGAGGACACAGCGGGATTTCATATAAGCTTCCGGATTAATGTCCCGCTCCTTGAAAGCGGCAGCTCCAGGCTTTAGCTCGGTGAGGATGTTGCCTGTAATCCATTGCTTCTGGTTGGGAAATGTACGTATGGTCACTGTGGAGATGATGTCGTCGATGCACTTATTGATGAAGCTGGTGACAGAAGGGGTATACACCTCAATGCAATTGGATGAATCCCGGAACATATTCCAGTCTGTGCTAGCAAAACAGTCCTGTAGCGTAGCATCCGCTGGTTGGACAGAAATTAGGTTTGACTGCATTAAAGTCCCCGGCCACTGGGAGTGCCGCTTATGGATGAGTATTTTCTTCTATGCTTTTGGCCTTACACAGCTCGTTGAGTGCGGTTTTAGTGCCAGCATCGGTTTGTGGTGGTAAATAGATGGCTACGAATAATATAGACAGTGTGGCTTACTGCTTACAGAATGAGGTATTCTATCTATTCTACCTCAGGCGAGCAATACCTCGAATGACAGGGATTCGGGCCTTGTCTCGAGAAAGCAGTATATCCTTTGTGTCGGACTCATTAAATTAAAAAAAATCTTTGTCCAGTTCAAGGTGAGTAATCGCTGCTCTGATGTCCAGAAGCTATTTTGAGTCATAAGAGACGGTAGCAGCAACATTATGTACAAAATAAGTTACAAACAATGCAGAAAAAGAACTAAGAAAACAGCGCAGTTGGTTAGGAGCCCGTTAAATTGCAGCCATCCCCTCCGGCGCCGTTATCACATGTTGTGACAGTGGGGGAATCGCAAAAGTCCTTTCCTCCTCCGTTCCTCGGGTCCCTTCTACTCCTCTCCTTAAAATATTTTTCAAGAGGGACGAAAGGAGAGAAGACGTGACACGAGAAATCAAGGACAGGCCGGAGCTAAGAGCAGAGTCCCTCCCCATCCCCAGTAATCTCAGAGCAGCCCTTTTTAAGGAACGGTCCTTTGTGACACACACACACCGGACCATCATGAAGATGGAACATTCAGGCTGGCCCAGCCATCTCAGGAGATCCTGTCTGATTGGATAGAGTAAAACAAATGGCCCCAGACGGCAGTAATTGATTGGCCGTTGAAAGAGTGGCCTGCCCTCTTCGCTCAGTATCATTAGTCAGGGAGAATCATGGGAAGGAAGAGGCATGGATGGGCCTTGTATGGATACTATGTCTCTCTGTGTCCGGTATGTTACATCTACCAATCACAACAGGGGGGATGGAGGGTGCAGGTTAGCCCAACAGGGAAATCAACAGATAAAGAAGCACACACACACACACGCACGCACACACACACACACAGTATTCCCTGATTGTGATACTTTATTGTACTTTCCCCAGACACATGTCCTGACAGGTTTGTAGCTCTGTTCATTTAGCTGCTTCAGCAGTAGGGTAAAGTGGCCTTGATACCTGAACTGGACAGATGCTATAACACATACTGACAGCTAAGGCCTTCCTCTGGCAGCAGGTGCTTCAAACCATCACCAGATGGTGTTGAAAGAGGTCCTTTGTCTAGAAGTGTTGTATAACAGTTCTTACTTCAAACCTACAGAGGTGCTCTAGAATTATATTGGGGACTAAATGATTATTGGATGTCATAAGAAATGTAGATAATGCTTTCATAGGTCAGTGGTCTCTGTAAAGTTGTATAGGTACACTACATGACCAAAAGTTTGTGAACACCTGCTCGTCGAAAATCTCATTCCAAAATCATGGGCATTAATATGGAGTTGGTCCCCTCTTTGCTGCTATAACAACCTCCGCTATTCCTGGAAGGCGTTCCACTAGATGTAGGAATATTGTTGCGGGGACTTGCTTCCATTCAGCCACAAGAGCATTAGTGAGGTCGGGGACTGATGTTGGGCGATTAGGCCTGGCTCGCAGTCGGCATTACAATTCATCTCAAAGGTGTTCAATGGGGTTGAAGTCAGGGCTCTGTGCAGGCCAGTCAAGTTCTTCCACACAGATCTCGACAAGTGAGGACCTCACTTTGTGCACCGGGGCATTGTCATGCTGAATCAGGAAAGGACCTTCCCCAAGCTGTTGCCACAAAGTTGGAAGCACAGAATCGTCTAGACTGTAATTGTATGCTGAAGCGTTAAGATTTCCCTTCACTGGAACTAAGGGGCCTAACCCGAACCATGAAAAACAGCCCCAGACCATTATTCCTCCTCCACCAAACTTTAGAGTTGGCACTATGTATTCGGACTGGTAGTGTTCTCCTGGTATCCACCAAACCCAAATTTGTCCATTGGACTGTGACACTTGCGCATGGTGATCTTAGGTTTGTGTGCGGCTGCTCAGCCATGGAAACCCATGTCATGAAGCTGCCGACAAACAGTTCTTGCGCTGACGTTGCTTCCAGAGGCAGTTTGTAACTCGAGGATAGCTTATATGTACGTGCTACGCGTTTTAGCACTCCGCGGTCTCGCTCTGTGAGCTTGTGTGGCCTACCACTTCACGGTTGCGCCGCTGTTGCTCCTAGATGTTACCACTTCACAAGAACAGTACTTATAGTTGACCGGGGCAGCTCTAGCAGAGCAGAAATTTGACAAACTGACCTGTTATTTTTTTATTTTCAAATGTATTTTTACTGTTTTTACCGTTTTCACTGTTCTATTTCTTTACTTACTTACCTACACACACACACACACATACTTTTTTTTCTTTTTCTCAGCACTATTGGTAAGTAAGCATTTCACTGCTGTATTCGGCACACGTGACAAATAAACTTTGATTTGATTTTGTTAGAAAGGTGGCATCCTATGACGATGCCACGTTGAATGTCTGTGAGCTCTTGCCAATGTTTGTCTATGGCGATTGCATGGCTGTGTGATTGATTTTATACACCTGTCAGCAATGAGTGTGGTTGAAATCGCCGAATCCAATAATTTGAAGGGGTGTCCATATACTTTTGTATTTTCAAAAGGTTATATATTTTGCGTATGAAATGTGATGGTAAGGTATTTTGGCAAACTTCCAAAAGGCAATTTTGTGTTCCCTTTGAGCATTGATTCAAACGGTCTCTCCCCATCAGGTTGGGCCAAACAGCATTGCTGCAAGGGATGGGCGCATCAGAGAAGGAGACCACATTTTACAGGTAGGAAACTATTTCTTTCTATCTTGACACTCAGCCCCTCTTTTCTCTCTCTCGTTCTTTCTCTCTCTCTCATCTCCTCTCTCTCTCATTTCTCATCAGAGGTGACATAAACACTTTTTTATTTCACCTCCCTCTGCCATTGTCTCCCAACACGAGAACCCATTCATTTTTAATGGCACCGTAGTAAAAGAGAAACTCACCCCCTCTGTGACGGTTAGCGGGGAGGAAATGTCCCTCTGGCTGTTTTAGTTACCGACTCAGCATTCGGCTGGGCTTTTTAACAGCCGTAAGAGCAGTTTAAGGATGCACCGTGCTCCAGATATACCCCCCACCTGCTTCTGGGTAACACACTCGCACATCCGCAAGAATGCACACACACCAGATCTCTTCCCTTTCTACACACACGCACACCCCGGAGGTAGACTGAGAGGCTCTCCATGTTATTACCCCTCAGCTCCATCCCTGGGCCAGGGAGGGTCGGTGGACCCTGGAGGCTACTAGTACCCCCTCCAAAGACAGTCTTCTGGTGGGTTTAGAGACACAAACAACAGAGTCAGTGGAGCTGTATGGACCATTATGATGTTATTGAAGAGGGGGGTTGTGAGCTTTGCTCTCTTGTAGGGGGAAGAGTGGAAAACAGGGAATGTTTTAAGGTATAATCGAGGGGTTGGTGTTTTGGGAGGTAGGGATAAAGTAAGGTCATATATTTGGGGAGAGACAGATTGAGGGCTTCGTGGAGAGAGATGGATAGTCATGTTTTGGGAGGTTAATGTTGTAAGGACTTACGTTTTTTTAAGTCATGTTTTAAAATACAAATCTGAGCAGTAGATCTCAGAATGGGATCTCGGCTCGGGGAAGATTGGTGATCACTGGTATTAAGTGTAAGTGTTCCGTAGAGTCTGAGAGCAGTAATGGTTTTGGGAGGCAGAGCCACAAGGTTGTTACAGTAATGTGGGTGAGAGTGCTGGAGACAGTGGAGAAATGCTTTTGAGGAGAATGGCAGAAGTAGACGGTAATGTCTTTTAGAGAGTGGTCTGTTTTCAGTCAGAGTGAACTCTCAGAAACAACAGAGTGATGTGTTTCTGAATAAGGGTTAATGAGTCAGAGAGAGAGAGAGAGAGAGAGAGAGAAAGAGAGAGAGCGAGGGAGGGAGGGAGGTGTGTACACGGTGCAGTCATGAGAGGAAGAAGATTGAGCGTAGGGTAAGCACAGTTTTTTTGTTGCAGAGAGATAATGTACGGCCGGGGCTAGCTGCTTCCCTAATTGTCTGTCGCGTGGCGCCTTGTCCATGTGTGCGCACGTGTCCTTCGTGCATTGTAGGTCATAATGTGTTGTGCGATTGCATTGAGCTTCGAGGCAAAGCGAGGGGAGAGGGGTTTGGGTTAGTGGCTGTGATCCATGCCTCCACCCCAAGCAGCCCTTTACTATTATCCCATGCTGACAGGGCCATTACTCTGGTCAGTGGAAGACGGACGCCCCCCTGTCACGGCTCAGTTAATTGTGTGGGGCGTCTGTATGTATGAATGTGTGTCGCTTCCAGATGCTGGATGCTTTCAGGAGCAGAGCATTTCTAGTGCAGACGATTGGTCCATAGACCACTGTCCCATTCACGATCAATCCAGCCAGCCTGGCCTGCTATGAAATACTGACTGGACACTGACTGGACTTCATAGATCCCCTGGAAGGAGGAGAGACAGGGCCTTTAGCTGTCTGCCAGCTGGGCTCTTTCTACAGTGTTAGACTGAGATAAAGAAAAAGGGGAAAAAAAAGGAAAGTGGCCCTTCCCTTTGTGTGTGTGTGTGTTCTAGCGCGTGTATGTGCGCATGTGAGTTATAACAGGACAGTGTGTGATATACTGTATATTGTGACTCCTGCCTCCACTTCAGGTTGCAACTGCTCTCTCTCTCTCTCTCTCTCTCTCTCTCTCTCTCTCTCTCTCTCTCTCTCTCTCTCTCTCTCTCTCTCTCTCTCTCTCTCTCTCTCTCTCTCTCTCTCTCTCTCTCTCCCTCTCTCCCTCTCTCCCTCTCTCCCTCTCTCTCTCTGCGGCAGTGTCTCTCCAGTGCGTTTGTGTATGAATAACAGTGTGTGTTGTTTCCACAGATCAATGGTCAGGATGTGCAGGACAGAGAGGAGGCTGTAGCTGTGCTCTCCAGTGAAGACACAAGGAGCATCGTACTGCTGGTCGCCAGGCCCGAGTTACAGGTGATGAGCTTTATACCACCACTGATGAAGTTGAAGGAATTGTTTTCAGGTTATTTTTTTTTTTTACTCCAGTCCTAATAGTTTACTAATCTGGAGAGATGTATTGTAAACTATTCCTTTAACGGTAAGCACAGGTCCATACTGTAGGTCCGTAGGATCAATACACCAGTCATTAAGAGGTCTTTTTATTCATGACACTCGGAGTTAACATACGTGACACCCAAAACACAGCCCTAAGGCTGCACATAATACCACTTACGTTTCTTAGATGAAACAGTACACGTCCCTGTATAAACACCACCGCACATCATGTGTATTTTTTTTTATATAGTGCCGGCCGCTGTAATTGACTTCCAACAGTACGCCATAAAAACTAATGGCATGCTAATATGCAGTGAGTTCAGGCCCGAGGCCATGGCGAAACGGTGTGTGTGCGTGTGCGTGCACGTGCGTGCGTAGGGCTGTGGCGGTCGTGAAGTTTTTTGTCAGCTGGTAACTGTCAAACCAAATATCTCCAGGTCTCACAGTAATTGACCGTTAATTAACATAAACTTGTTTGGCATCTCTGGGCTTCCACGCACAGCCCACAAGCCACTGATGCAGACCTTTGAAACATCTACATTTTAAAAAGTCGTATACATCTATTTAATAATAGCCGACACCGTCACAATAAATCCGTTATTTGATTTGATTTGATTTCTAATGCATTCTAAGGCAGCATGATGTGACTCAAATGACGATTTGAAAAAAAGTAGCATGAAAGGCATGCGCTCTGCTCTGTTTCTTTTGCAGGCCGCACATGCTACATCAGTCGGTCATTCACAATTTGACAAGCACTTGATAATATTCTCACCCATCAGACTATTCTCTCTCTATTTTCATTCGGGCTTTACAAGTAGCCTACTGTATGTGTGTAATAATTTTTTATAAAAAAAAAACATGTTATTGGTAGCCTGCCCTCAAATAGCGAATGGATGAAAGCGCTTCCTGTGCCAGGTAGGCTACACCAGTTTTAAAGTAGATTAATGTGCCTAATTTAAAAAAGAATTTAAGCACAAAAAAGCTGGGATCCTCTTTTAAGATACTGTCGTGGCCAGTCAAAACCCTGTTTTCTCCAATGCGATTGCGCAATTGACTGGGCTTGTAAGAACACATGTGTCTCTAGGCTCTGCAGGCTATGGGCTCTCCAACCCTGTTCCAGGGATCCTAAGCCTATAGGTTAAGTTTAGAGTGATTTGGCCACTTTAGTTGTGCTACAAACCTTATCAAAACATATAGGCCTATGGGCTCGGCTACATGATGCTTGTGAATATGATTTGACAAAATCGCAAAACAATGCAAACCGCTGTTTTTTTGCCGTAGACGGCACATGCTGGGCATCATTCACAAGTGATAAACCCATCCAATTAGTGCTTGGCAATATGGCCGAAATATCATATCACGATATATATATATATATATATATATATATTTTTTTTTTTTAAATACAGTGTAGTGTAGTGATATTTGATGGTATTTTATGTTTGTGATTAATAAAAGTTATACAGTATGTATGCTCTATGAGTAGTTCATGACCCTAGGGTGGCAACACATAAATAAGTGATTTCAACAGGGCTTTCTACATTCTGACTGTTTTACACTATTCAATCGAACTTCAAACAAAAATGATTTTCATCAATTCATACCATTTCTGTAGTTATGGGAATCGTGTCATCATTTCCACACTGTGCCACGCAGGGCTGCATGATATGGGCAAAACATTGAGGTCTAGTTCATTGGTGAACTGTTGCAATCATGGAAATATAATTATTATTTACATTTTAGAAAATTTAGCAGACACTCTTATCCAGAGCGACTTATAGTAGTGAATATATACATACTTTATGTCAGTCAAATCCACAACCCTGGCATTGCAAGTGCAATGCTCTACCAACTGAGCTACTACACGGGACTATTCTAATTCTATAGTTGTAATATAGTGGGCAGCACCTTGAATGTTTATGACAATGAATGAAAAAGCCAGGGAGGAAAATATTGACAGGGTAGGAACCAAAGTGTTGGTCAATGTTTCCAGGGGACCCTAATTAGATGTTACATCTAATGTTGTTTTCTTATCTCGTGTATCTACCCAGCTAGTAAAAATATTCATGTTTCGCCTATTTCGCTCTCATTTAAGATACCGTTGCACAAACAATATGCTTATCTAGGCCTACACCCGCACTGGTACCAGGCTGTATTACAGGGGTTCCCAAACTTTTTTGTCCCACAAGCTCATTTTATATCTGAAAACCCAAACCATGTGGAAAAAAATGAGGATGTAATTAACAGCCAATGTTTATCTTTTCATTTGGGCCTATGGCAGTCATTGCAAATTAGTCTAACACAATGTATCTTCTCTAACCAACACTAATGAGATGGGTGCGCTTGATGTGTGTCGCGTCAGAGCTTCTCAAAGTCATGGGGCGTGGTCGGGCATGCGCACCTCATCTCTGCGGTCACATCGTACCGGGATCAATATTTGGTTTTAATGCAGCCAAATTCACTGAATCCAGCTTCACACAGATATGAGCTGGCGAACGGTATGATGAGTTTTATGGTGATTTCAAGACAACTGGGATGTCTGAAAAGTACAAGGTCAAATCGTGACGTCAGTGATCGTCAGGTCAGACTTTTGGAGCTCTAGAAACAGACACGAGTTCCCGAGTTGGAATTCCAAATTGGATGACAGTTCAAAATATTCATCCTACAATGTGATTTTCTGGATTTTTTTCTCAATTTGACTGTCATAGTTGAAGTGTACCTATGATGAACATTACAGGCCTCTCTCATCTTTTTAGGTGGGAGAACTTGCACAATTGTTGGCTGACTAAATACATTTTTGCCCCACTGTCTATATGCAGTTGAAGTCAGAAGATTACATACACCTTAGCCAAATATATTTAAACTCAGTTTTTCACAATTCCTGACATTTAATCGGAGTAAAAACTCCCTGTCTTGGGTCAGTTAGGATCACCACTTAATTTTAAGAATGTGAAATGTCAGAATAATAGTAGAGCAAATGATTTATTTCAGCTTTTATTTCGTTCATCATTCCCAGTGGGTCAGAAGTTTACATAAACTCAATTAGTATTTGGTACCATTGCTTTTAAATTGTTTAACTTGGGTCAAACATTTCGGGTAGCCTTCCACAAGCTTCCCATAATAAGTTGGGTGAATTTTGGCCCATTCCTCCTGAGCTGGTGTAACTGAGTCAGGTTTGTTGGCCTCCTTGCTCGCGCACATTTTTTCAGTTCTGCCCACACATTTTCTGTAGGCTTGAGGTCAGGGCTTTGTGATGGCCACTCTAAAACTATGACTTTGTTGTCCTTAAGCCATTTTGCCTCAACTTTGGAAGTATGCTTGGTGTCATTGTCCATTTGAAAGACCAATTTGCGACCAAGCTTTAACTTCCTGACTGATGTCTTGAGATGTTGCTTCAATATATCCCCATAATTTTCATACCTCATGATGCCATCTATTTTGTGAAGTGCACCACAAAATTGAAGTGAAGTGCAATGAGCCATAATGGACTCTCTACCTTCCCCTTTTGGTAATTAAATATGCCTCTCATAATACATCTAAAGTCTTGGCTGTGATATGGATCCCATTTGGTTTGAGTCAAGCAGACAAAGTGCTGATGAATGACATTGAGGAACCAGATCAGAGGTCAAGATCCTCTGTTCATTGAAATATATTGACTTCATCTATATGTGTGGTCAGGCAGGGATATCTGATGGGGACATTGTTTTTTATTTATTTGTATTATTATTATTTTTTTACCCCTTTTTCGTGGTATCCATTTGTTGTAGTAGCTACTATCTTGTCTCATCGCTACAACTCCCGTACGGGCTCGGGAGAGACGAATGTTGAAAGTCATGCGTCCTCCGATACACAACCCAACCAGCCGCACTGCTTCTTAACACAGCGCACATCCAACCCGGAAGCCAGCCGCACCAATGTGCCGGAGGAAACACCGTGTACCTGGCAACCTTGGTTAGTGCGCACTGCGCCCGTCCCGCCACAGGAGTCGCCGGTGCGCGATGAGACAAGGACATCCCTACCGACCAAGCACTCCCTAACCCAGACGACGCTAGGCCAATTGTGCGTCGCCCCAGGGACCTCCCGGTCGCGGCCGGTTACGACAGAGCCTGGGCGCGAACCCAGAGTCTCTGATGGCACAGCTGGCGCTGCAGTACAGCGCCCTTAACCACTGCGCCATCCGGGAGGCCGATGGGGACATTGTTATTGATCTATCAACAGTTTTATAATGCTTTCAGCTATTGCAACACAAAAACTCCATGACGTGTGTCTTATTGTGGATCTCGACTGGCCAGTTGGTGTAAGCCAGGGCTTCTCATATTCTGGTTTTAATCCTTCTCTCTCTTTTCTCTCCATCTTTATTTCACTCTCCCTTGCCCCCCCCCATCTCTCCCTTTCTATCTCTAGCTAGAGGAGGCGTGGTTGGATGATGAACACAGTGAGTTCCTGGAGCAGTTGAAGATGGAGATGTTGGAGGAGCAGCAGAGAGAAGAGATGGAGCTGGAGGCACTACAGGAAGAACAGGAGCAGGTGAGACCCACAGGGACAGACCAAAGTGTTTATTCTCTCATTTTGTATACAGAGCTTTTACCTGAGGAACAAGTACGGTCCCACAACCCTAGGGTCAAACCAAAGAGTAGACCATGGAAACCAACAATCTCAGAGTGTATACTTAAGGCATAATGCTACTACATGACTATGTAAAGACTTGACTGAATGACAGTCATTACTGGTTTCAAGAGAAAGGCTGTTGTAGTTTGAAATAATCTGTAACGTTAGGTGGAACGGATGAGATTATACCAAACTGTGTATTGAGGTTCTTTCAAATCTGATGGCAATATCTAATAATATAGTTTGAAAGCTTTATTAATATGGAAGAGGGTGAGGAGCATTTTGAACCCCAAAGATTGGGGACCACAATTTAAAATCTTAGGTGTTTTTTTAGATTAGCAAATATGTAAATGGGTAGATAGGGAAGTTCAAAAGACTGCAAAGCATGGGGAAGAAACGACAATTCCCAGCGTGGCAGAGTAGTGGTACAGAACTCCACAAGAATGGAGGGAATCCCAGTGGAGAACCCAAAGCACTGACTTTTTCAAAACTATTTCAGTCTTTAGAAATTTCAGAAATTTCAAATAGTTATGAATATCATTTCCTTTGTTCTAAAATTCCCAGTTTCCACAAAGTTGTACACAAGAGACCTATGCACTTCAAGTTGTTTTGTTTTTTTACAGATATTTGTTTACAGATACAGTAGTATGTTAATTTGATCACACTGTTGACAGATAGTTTTCCTGCAGTCAACTCTGGACCTC
Source organism: Oncorhynchus keta (assembly GCF_023373465.1). NCBI lineage: Eukaryota > Metazoa > Chordata > Actinopteri > Salmoniformes > Salmonidae > Oncorhynchus > Oncorhynchus keta. The sequence goes on from NC_068442.1 coordinate 3,169,430, forward strand.
GAAGTCAGTTTCATTGCTTTTTTAAATCTAATCAAGGACCAATTTAGACCTGGCACACCAGGAGTGTGCAATTAATTATCAGGTAGAACAGAAAACCAGCAGGCTTCGGACCTCATAGGCCATAGGGTAAGAGTTGAATAGCCCTGGTGTAGACCGTCTTTTAGCTTTTTTTTACTGAAAAACTTGATATATTTTCTTTCAGCCCAGAGGAACACAAGAGGATGACATCACTGCCACCTGTTCCTCCCTAACTCAGGACAAGGACAGTGAGCTGGGGATGTCTGACCACAATGCCCTTCTAACCCACATCCAGAGACGACTGTCCCAGTGCCTGAGGGATAGACAGGACACTGGGCATCATCGTTTGGACGAAGAAGAGGAGGAAGAGGAGTTGGAGGAGGGTGACCGCTTCCAGCAGCTCCTGGAGCTGAAGTGTCAGATCCGTAACAGTGGGGAGTACGACCTGTTCTACAGCAGACACAGCACCATCGAATGTAGTCTGGGAGAGCCGGCTGGCGGCATGCAGCATGAGCTCCGCATGCTCAACGAGGAGCTCTGCAGCATTGAGCTTGAGTGTCAGAACATCATGCAGGCCCACAAGCTCCGCAAGGGACCGGGGGGGACCCAGAGAGACCAGGTGCAGCAGGTGTCAACCATAACCAGCCACCCAGTGCCCAAGGACCAAAGCTTCCTCCGAGGCAGCAGGGACTCGCCCAGCAGGGGCAAGCTGGCTGACATCAACAAGCGCCAAGAGAAACCGGAGAAGTCAGACAAGGACAGCTCGAGCGCCTACAACACGGCAGAGAGCTCGCGCAGCACGCCGCTGGCCATGGACCGATCCCCCGAGCACTCCCTCCAGAGGAGGATGGTCACCATCACCAACCAGAGGAACCTCCGCAGCAGCCTGGCAAGCCTTCATGCCACAGCCAGCCCCAGTCCTAGCCCCAGCCCAACACAACGGTCGCTCCACCGAACCCCCATCCCAGGCAAGGACAGTAGCCCCGACCACAGCCCCAACCGCTACGAGTCGGACCAGACTGCCCCGGCAGACGATGAAAGGAGCGGGAATGGGAAGGTGAAGCCTCAGCATCCTCCTAGGGCTTCCCAGATCCCTTACCTCTCCCCGTCCCGTAGCTCCCAGCATAGGCAGCCCAACACCAACATACCGGCACACTACCAGAGCTACATGCAGCTGATCCAGCAGCGCTCGGCCGTGGAGTACGCTCAGAGCCAGCTCAGCCTGCTCAGCGTGGTCAAGGAGCCCCAGTTGATCCCCGCCAGCGAGCCCAAGATGGAGTGGAAGGTCAAGATCCGTTCCGATGGCACGCGCTACATCACAAAGAGACCCATCAGGGACAAGATCCTGCGGGAACGCGCCCTCAAGATCAAGGAGGAGCGCAGCGGCGGGATGACCACGGACGACGACGCTATGTCCGAGATGAAGATGGGGCGGTACTGGAGTAAAGAGGAGAGGAAGCAGCATCTGGTCAGGGCTAAAGAACAGCGGAGGAGACGAGAGTTCATGCAGCGGAGCAGGCTGGAGAGCCTGAGGGAGAGTCCTCAGAGCAGCAGCGAAGGACGCAAGGAGGTCAGCATCATCGAACTGAGCCACAGGAAGATGATGAAGAAGCGCAACAAGAAGATCCTGGACAACTGGATGACCATTCAGGAACTGATGACTCACGGGGCCAAGGCCCCTGATGACCCCAGGGCCAAAGTACATAACGCCTTCCTGTCGGTCACCACTGTATAATATACAACAAACACAATCTACAGCAGTGTTTCTCAACCTTATTCATACCAGGGGCCAGCAAGCTATGGTTCTTACCTTCTTGGAAGGCAGCTTATATTAATAGGGACTAACATGAGAACTGACTAAAAAATTTGTTTCAGTTATTAAACATCTTAGGGACCGGTCGGCAACATCCCAGGGACTGTTCCTAGCCCTTAGACCAGAGGTTGAGAAATACTGATCTAGCTACAGTACCCCATGTGGTATAATATACTTGCCTCGTTCAATGTGGCATTTTTATGAGGACGATAGGAATATTTTCACAACTTTGTTACCCGAAAAAAATAGCATTTTGTAAAGAATTTTAACCAATGTCAATTTTGTTTATATTTTTTTCATGTTTTTCATGTCACCCTCTTCCAGATCCAGAAGCACTTTTGTATGAGATTACTGTGCAATTATCTTTCTTAGTTGATCGTTTTCTTAGTTCATCCTGTGAAAATGTTAAATTATTTTCATATTTCTGTTCTGTTATGCAGTGATTCCAACCCACGCAGATCAGGGGACTTGGACTCCCTCAGGGGGGAGACATGTTGAATTGAATGTACAGTACGGAAATGTATTGTAATCCTACTTCTTGCCGGTCTAGATTTGATGAACCAGCCATTAGATTTATCGTTCAGGACTTTCTACAAATGTCACAGATACATTCAGAACTTTCGGCCAATTCCACACGAGCACATACGACTTCAACTACAACCACTGATTTACCAAATATAATGACATTTGATAACGATAACTTGGACTGAATGCATACAGCTTCTACCTGCATATTCTAAGGGAACCAATGTTGAGATAGACAGATAGATACATTAGCTAAGGACTGGACTACCTGACCTATACCGTTTACAGTATGGATCATCTAAGCTTTTAATGCCAAGAATGTATCCCCATTCCAAAACAAAGGACCATTTGCAATTTCCTTTGCAATCATTTTAATTGCAAAGGATTATTTTATTCCAAGAGGCTATGAAGACTAGCTGTGATATGTTGCAGCCAACAATTACTCTGCAGTGCATCAGGAGTTCTTCCAATGTAATACTGGTAAAACCCTCTTTCATAAGATTTTGCATATTTATGTTTACATAATCCTTTATTTTCCACACAGTAGGTATTGTACAATGTTAATGTTTCTCAACAAAGCCTTAAACAGTTGCCAATTAGATTCATGTAACTTTGTTGTGGCAAGAAATTCGTTATGAGCTGTCTATGGTTCTCTGTTGCAGCTCAAAATGGTTCAAACTTGAAGCTCAGGCTTCGCTTCATGTTTTTAACAACGTCGGCTCATTTCAGAGCCCACACACACTCTGTATGCTTGTACTTACTAGTTATGGATTGGATGATTGCCAGTGAGCAGGACTCATAACTTGGCAGTACATTTTCCAATTGTGAAATCAGGTTTTGCGTATGTATAACTGCATACTTGTCAGTCTGGTTCTGTGTACAGTAGAATACATACTTGTTTCAAACAGCTCATTTTCAGTTTAAATATTGTGAATGTGAACTTTGAAACCAACTCCTGTATTTGTTTCAAGTCAATGTCAATGGTCTTATTTCAAGTAATATGTAGTTGGCACACTTGTAGCCAGGTAAACGTGTGGTATAATTGTGATCATTGAAAAATGACATGAGAATAAATGAGTTTTTTTTCTTTCTTTATGGAACGTTTGCAGTAATGCTTTGACTGTCCTTCAGTCTGGTTCTTCATTCACAACACATCACGGTGCTTGGAAGCCAATTATGTGTGAAATGACTGTTAAAGTATAAGGTTTCAAACAGCAACAGTATATGTGATTGAGCTCTAACAAGCAGAAAATCCAGACTTTAGACTTTAAAATTGCTTTTAGTTTTCTTGGTTAACTCAAATAGAAAACGTTATGTCAAATTCATAAATTAAGTTGTGAATCTTCAAGCATCATTATCTCGTGCAGTTTTACTGAGATTACTCACAGTTCATAATGAAAATAGAGTATCTTCATGCATCTTGCATTTCTTGGGGAAGTCATTGTCAAGAGATTATTTCACATAAGAACAGTCTGACAAATTGTTTTTGGAAAAGAACGGGCTTGTTCATTGGACTCATTTACACCTCAAATGTCTCCCTCTGAAATAGATCTCTCCTTTTGTTTAATATTAACAATTAAAAATATCACCTTCCACTCGGATGGCTCTGAGTTCATTAAAATATATCAACCACTGAATCATTTCAATGGCCTGTCATGAAGTATAAGGGGAACGCTTTGGGATACTCCAACCATTCCTCAAATTATCTTTCGATATGAACCGTTTGTCGTCTATGGTTGAAATTGAAGTGTCACGCATACTCGCCTCAAGACTTACTTTATACTCATGGGTTTTGCAGTTATAATTGAAACCCTCTTTCGTTTTTCAGAGACTGAGCTATCCATATTGGTACAATAAAGACATAAGTCTCCCCTGAAGTTAAAGGAAAGGAGTTTCATTTACTCACAAGCATATAAGTCGAAACTCTCCCCTTATTTCTCTACGGACATTTACCCTGACACTCCGTATCTCTTCCCTCCTTCCATGACTTTCTTCATTAGTGCCACTAGTCCTGAACATACATGTCTTCCTGTTGACACTTTCTCAGCACGTGTCACTAATATCGGAAGACTTGAACCAAGAAGATGACCAATTATTAAACATTTTGCGTTTGTAGTAAAAAAAAAGACGGCAATTAGTGCCTATAAACTCTATAACAGGCAACATGTTTCTCTTTCCAGGTGATCAACAAACAAAATATGATACACGTGAATATTCAATACATAAATGTGCTTCTCATAAACAGTTTGGCAAAACATTGTCTGGTCATTTATGGTAATACGCAAGGCTTTTGGTGAAGTGACGGAGGACATAAGACAACTATCACATGTCCTCGACCTTCTCTTTGACGCACGTGGAGGAGTGTGGAGGAGTAATATGTCGTTGGCACACTTGTAGCCAGGTAAACTTGTGGTATAATTGTGATCATTGAAAAATGACATGAGAATTTTAAAAAATGTTTATTTCTTTATGGAACGTTTGCAGTAATGCTTTGACTGTCCTTCAGTCTGGTTTTTTATTCACAACACATCACGGTGCTTGGAAGCCAATTATGTGTGAAATGACTGTTAAAAGTATAGGGTTTCAAACAGCAACAGTATATGTGATGGAAGTGCGGAGGAAAAGCAACGACGCAGTTCGAGGTTTTACCACCTTCCTTGAAGCGCAGGCTATCGAAAGTATTTAAAAAACGCAAACACAGAGGTACATGCATCAGTATAACCTGGCTGAAGGTACTTTAATCAGCACAGGACCTTGCTGTCATTTTACCTGACCAGAGTGAAGTTGAAGTAGGCCTACACAGGTAGAACACAAGAATAAGTAACCTGAAACAAAGAATTCACGGGCTTTTCATTATGAATGCAATTAACCAATAGGAAGAAGACGTGTCTATAATGAACCATTAACATTAAACCGTCTGGAATTCTTCAATCTTCAGCTCGTCAACATACCTCCATTACAATGAGCACACATATCAATAAATGTGCTTACCATGCTTTAAGCATAAATAGACAAGAGGCTTCCAACATGAACTCCCCCCGGAAATGATCAACTTTAGCTATACCCATACTACTGATTAACCCAGGCACTTTGGAACGCCCCCTCTGTCTTGACCATCAAACCCAAATCAGGAAATGAACAAAACCCTCTTCGATCAACGAGGAAAAAACAAGGTAAGCATGTACATTTATTTTGATTAGCGTACACATTTTCATTAATACACTTGATCACATTGTAGTTGTAACCTCTGATCGATAACAAAAACATTATTGACATAAAGAGCTATATACTGGGCCAAGTACAACAACAGGTTCTGCATGCCCAAACTAATTGTGGGCATGCGACCACAATTCTAATAAGCTAGATGTTTATCTTTCCAGGTGATTGACAATCAAAAGGACAACGCTATCCATACATAAATATTCAATGCATGTTCTTCTCTTAAACATGTTTTGTAAACATGGCATGTTTACTATAGTAATAGGCAATGCTTCAAGATAAAGTGACGGTGGACATAGGACAACCATTATAATGCCCGATACATTGCTTCATTTTAAGTAGTACACTAGCCACAGTATGATGCTGAGCTGAGAGCACATCACACCATCACATTCAGGGTGACTTTGAGATGAAGTCTGTCCTCCCTCGTAATGAATACCGGCCATTCCAACCAACGGGCACACACACTAAAACCATTTACACAATGACTGAACGTTAAGCTCCAGACCTTGGATTGAAATTTACACTCCCTCGCACCAACCCTAAGGCCCATTCCCCATCTCTCATTTGTTAATTCACATTGTCTATACAGACAGAGACCATTAAAATGCCATCGAAACACCACTGAATAGGCGCGTGGGTTGCACCAACTGGCAAGGGCCGCCGAAATCGAGCGCTAGACACACACACAGCGCTAGGCAAGCCCTTTGGAAACCTGCTAATTAACTTCATGGGCGAAGAAGCCCCCTGAAAGACCCAAGTGCGTTCTAAATGGCACCCTATTCCCTATAAAGTGCACTACTATTGACCAAAGCTCTGGTCAAAAGTAGTGCACTATAAAGGGAATATGGGTGCCCTTTGGGACGCTCTATCATTCAGGTGTAATTAAAACTTGAGTCTAGTGACAGCACTGGCATTTGTCAGAGCCCATCCAGTGGTTCAAATGTCAAACAGATAGCAGCACCATCGACACTGGCTCACTGCCATCTCCTCAGCTATAATACATACGCACACACGGACTAGGGAATGAAATGAAGCTCTGGTATTTCAGCCAGACCGGCCCACTACTGCTGTACCACACCGGGCCCCAGCCACACTGCTTTGTAGATAATGAAGTCCTGAGTTCTATGTTAATATTTTCATGTTGTATTTGAAACTTGTGCAAAGTAATGAATTCTAATGAGTTCAATAGGCTTTACATTTAGCTAATGGATTTTGTAGCAAATAAGTGCCTGATAGATATTTTCTTTTCATTTTTAACTGGTCATTTTGGCAACTTCAGTAGGAATATAGGCTGGCTCACTGATGGCAGGTTTGACTTTGAACTTATCTGGGCCAGCCCATCGGAGTAGGGGGGGGGGGGCTGTTCCCACTGCAAAGGCCCAATAGAGAAAGCTGATAGATTATGCCAACTGAGAAAAAGGTATAGCCGAGGCTACAAAAAAAACATATTCAAAAGAACAAAAGCCCAAATAGACAATATCATTTTTTTGTCCAGCCCATCTGGAATCTGCCAGATATGCCAGACGGCCAATCCGTCCCTACTTGGCACACAGCCTCCTGGATCTATTATGAATGACTGCTGATAACCTTTAGGGTTACCTGAAGAGAAAAAAAACACAAATCCCCCCTCATTATCCTATGGAGAATGACTTGGATTTCCAGATGTTGATGTAGATGCTGACATGTGAGACAAGACGTATTCAACTCTCACCCCTACCAGGTCCGGAGCCTGCTGGTTTTCGGTTCTACCTGATAGTTCATCTACCTGATAATCAGTCCCTGATTAGATAAGAACCATGAAAAATGCAGTGGAACTGTCTTTTGAGGTCCAGAGTTGAGTGTGAGGGGGATAGATCATTTGCTCTGTAGTGTTTCCCAGGCATACCTGGGTTTAAATAAAACACAGACACGCAAGTTCAGGGCATCTGATAATTCCCAGGCTAAGGACAAATCTCCTCAAATATACAGTTTCAGACAGAGTCATCACTGAATGGAATTCTTTACCAACTCACATTACTCGGGCAAAAATGCAATTCACCTTCAATAAAATATCAAAATAAATAAAAGGTATTTTAATTGCCTGTGATGTCTTCTTGTTAATGTTTGTAATCATTTAAAATACTTTATCTGTGCTTGATTGATTGAGTGTCAAACTGCAAACCCCACCCATCTGGCACTCTAGGCAGGCTTTAGCAAACGCTCAAAGTGTTTGAAGGATTTCCAGGTCTGTTTCACGCGGCCTCACTCCGGGTAAGACTGTACTGGGATGAATGAGGCATGTAACCAACTGGTAATTTTGCTGCAGATGATGCGCCTATTGATGTCACTTTGGAAAATTTATGGCCGGTTTGAGCTGTGATATCACAGCTGTAGCATCATGGTAATGTGAATTCTACTGTGCCAGATGTGCCGTGGTAGTGGCGCCTACAGAGCAGTGGTCTCCAGCAACGTTCCTGAAGAGCTACCCTTTTCGCTCCAACCACAGTTGTGATTAATCTGGTTCATTTTATCACCCAGCTAATTATTAGAATCAGGTGTGGTAGATTATGGTTGGAGTGAAAACCTACAGGGCGGTAGCTCTCCAGGAACAGGGTTGGAGACACCTGCCATAGAGCCTGTGTATGATGGGCTATAGAGCCGTTTTGCTGAGCCAGCTGCTACAAATAGCAGTCTTCATCAAGCAACCGACACACCATTTGTGTGTCAATTGCTCGAATAGAGAATATGGTATATGTGAAGTCTTGTATAATAAAGAGGTCTAATTCTACTGTATTTAAATCACAGCAGTAGGATGGTTTTATTAGTCGCAGCAGCAACATTAATCGTATTATGCAGTAGAATATGGGCGGTCTTTTATGGCGTCTGGAAAGTCTCTCAGCGTGAGCAGAGATGGGGTACATCCAACGGTCAAGAACTCGACTGTTTCAGTTGTCGGACAACAAACAGCAACACACATCTCACCGACCTTCCTTAAGATGATCATGTTAACGCCGGTATAGAAATATATTCCCATGTCCTATATTACCTCTTTTGCTAACCTCATGTACACACACTATCCAGCTGTACACACACTGTAGCCACAGGAGGTTGGTGGCACCTTAATTGGGGAGGATGGGCTCGTTGGTAGTGGCTGGAGAAGAATTGGTGGATCGGTATCAAATACAACAAACACATTGTTTCCGTGTGTTTGCTGCCATTCCATTTACTTCGTTACGGTCGTCATTGTGAGCCGTTTTCCCCTCAGCAGCCTCCACTGACTGTAACAGTTGTCAATGCTGAGTATTGAACAACTACTAGACACTAGCCAGTGTTTTGCATTGAGGTCATTCAAGTTCAGCCACAGTTCTCTGGGCATTGTTTTTTTCTTGTCTATTTCCAATGTGTCTGGGATGCCGCCAAGAAGACTTATCACAACTTTTTAAATACACAAACTGGTTCAGAAATAATTGTTCTTGTTGGCTGTTGTTCTTATGATTCATTATTGGTAGAATGCTGTTGTCCTTTTTTTGTAATCCATTCAGCTTCTTATTTATTTTTTATTTTGCTCCCATTGCTTCATGTGTGGCATTTGTTGTTTTGATTTCACCCTGAACGAACGAAAGCGTTAAGACTCCAATTAGGGAGAAACATGTCAATATTTTAGAATGTAATTAAGGTCGTAATTACAATAAATTATTTATTTAAAGAAAAAAAAAATGTGTCCAACCTCCATTCCAAAGTTCATTGGCAACAATATCGCCCATGTATTATTCAATTAGGATTTCAATTACAATACTTAGTTACCTTGAATACGCGCATTTTGTGAAAAGTTGAAGGCAGCTCCAAATGTGAATTGTATTAATGCGTCTCGAGTGTTCATAGGATGTGAGGCCAATTAAGTACCAGCAAAAGGTCCAGTGTTTCATCCCCATTTACATGATTACAGAATACTAGTCAAAGCTTGGTGCATTAAGTTGCTGGACATTAGTGTACCCTACTCATGACATGCCTTGATGAAGACGGCAAATATAAGTGTCTGCATACTGATTCAATTTCATCCTGAGAATCTGTGCAATATAAACACACTGTTATTCGCACAGCGGAAATGTACACACACGTACGTACTTCTTTGCGCTCTCTGTATTTGTCTCCGATATTCATTTCACTGACACTCGTGTAAAGTTAGCTTATTTCCTTTATTCATGAGATCCGGGTCAGAGTTCCACGAACGCATTCCAAATGGCCCTCTACCCCTTACATGGTGCACTACTTTTGATCAGAGCCCCGTGGGCCCTAGGAATAGGGTGCCATTTGGGACACGGTCCATGTCCAATAAGAACAAGCCATCTCATTCCGCCTGCATCTGCCTCACTGAACACTGGAATTAATAAATGATGTCTGTCAGTGACACTGATACCCTGTGTGCACATAGGGTTGGTTTTTACATGTATTGCACAGTGTAAACACTGTCTACCCTTCCTCATTATATCGTTGGCAGTATCATAGTCAGTGCTGACTGAACTGAGTGAGTTCCATTTCATTAGTCATAGTGGGTTAGTCTATAATTGTTTTAGGCTGCGTCCCAGATGGCACTCTATTCCCTGCATACACAAAGGTGCTATCTAAAACCTTAAAAGGGTTCTTCGGCTGAACCTTTTTGGAGCCCTTTTTCCCCCCCCCTAAGAGTGTAGTGAACTACTTTTTGACCAGAGCCCTATGGGGAATAGGGTGTCATTTGGGACAGAGGCTTGGGGGTCTATACGATCTGTGTCGCCGAAGCGTTACAGATTGCACGCTAGAAATTGAAAGGTAATTTCCGATTGAACCGGCATATGCAGTGTTTACCGTGAACGTGAACGCAGTCTCCGCTAAAGTAGGAACATTTCAATCACACTGGATCGAGACTTGCACGGTCATAATTGCCTCTTTCATGCTTCCTAATGAAATCTAGCAAGAGCAGTGTGTCTGTGTCTGTTTGTGTGTGTGTGTGTGTGTGTGTGTGTGTGTGCGTCTGTGTTCTAAAGCTGTTGCTTTTTCAGGTGCATTGATTTTGAGCTGATGACACAAACCACCTGTGCGATGTAAGAAGAATCTAGCCAGGTGTCCTGGGTTCTTGAAAGCTTAGCAGCTCACATCACAGGCCTGAGATACCAAAGAACCGCTAGGGGATGAGAGTTCTGACATTTCTAGGGTACTATAGTTCACTAAAGAGTGCTCTCGGTCACCTTGGTACACATCCTGTGCTGAGACCACTCAGGCTCTTCATTTGGTTTATTTTGTACATCTATTGCACTACTAAAAGGGTCGGACCAAAATAATAGTACATTTGTCCAATGTAAAAGTTGTCATTTCTCTGCCTGAGAGAGAAATGAACTGTGAAAGAGCAAAGTTACAGTAATTTGCAATTACCGATGAGACGAAAGCTGTGAAAATGAGAACTTGGTTCAAATAATTGTTACGTCAACCTGTAGCCCTTAGGTGGTTAGTGTCACTTCAATAACCTCTCAAGTGGAAAGAATGAATTTCCTCACAATAACAGCCAAACTAAACGTTGCTTCAAGGATTCTCACAATCCTAAAGGGAGCGGTGGTTGTATCGTGACACCTTAATAGCACCGTTTTGGCTAGGTAGGTACTCATATCTCTGCATCAATGTACTATCAGTTTTTGTCTTTCAGTCAATAAACATGGGATACTCATGCCCACAACCACACTTATATTATGTCATGCACACAAATCGTTTGCTTTCAAGTCCTTTCAAGTCTCGTATTAGACCAAAAGAGAACTGAATTCCCCTGATGAGCTCTTTGACTATGACCTTTCGATCTCTCTTTTGTCTTTTTTCTCTTTCTCTCTCCCTCTCTTAGTTTTCTTGAAGTGAATAGACCAAGGTGAGCTGTACCGCACAGCCTGTACGTGCAAGGATGATGGTTGAACAACAGAATGATGAACAGAATGCAGAGCTGGAAAGTAGGACGACCCAGTCCACTGAACACAGTGACTACAGAACATGGGCTGCCTGCGCCCCCAAATGGCACCCTATTCCTTATGTTGTGCACTTCTTCAGACCAGGGCCAAAAGGAAGCAGTGGCGAAAGCAGTGCAATACATAGGGAAGAGGGTGCCATTTGGGACCCAGGCCTGGACTCGTTCTCTGATGACCTTGAAGATTTTATGGCCATTATTCTTTATTAGGTGACAGAACAGAACAGAAGTCTGACTCTGTTCATTTTTATGATTTTTATGATTCATAGCCACTGGTTTCACAGGGTCCTACAGACCATTAGGGTCGATCAAGCCAGTGAAAAAATTGCCTGGTTAAACCAGACTGAATTACTGTGCTCCCCATGAAACAATGTTGATCACATCGTTCCGTCTGGTTCGACCAGGCTAGGGATATAAGGCCCAACACAGAATCGCTATACAGGTACTGTAGTATTTGTTTATAGAATAAGGCTGTTTTTTATTTATTCCATTGAGCTATAATTGTATTATTATTTTTATTATTCATATTATGTTGCATTGTTGACAGGGAACCTGCAAGTAAGAATTTAATTGTACTGTGTACCACAAATAAACTTCAGTTGACCCCAATTATAAAAATAAAAAAAAGAATAGTTTCACCACATTAAAATGAGATTTCAGTCCACAGAACAGGGTTGAACCTCAAAACGAGGGCAAGTGTTGTTTTCTTCCTTCAAATGAATCACTAATCACAGCTGCGCACAATTTCTACTTCAGACATCAGGGACATAAAAGAGGGACTCCTTTTGTGGAACGATCCTGTCACAAACACACACCATAATTCTGTGTCCTTCCTTCGTATCTCGCTAATGGTGTAGAATCTATATTCAAAACAAGTAGAGCAGTTAAGAATCTCCCTCTCGCCCTCCCAGAGAGTAGCATGCACCACAAAGCTAACCACACTAAGGCCCACGTCTGCAGCCAGGCGATACATCACTGTCAAAACAATCGTCCTCATTTCTGTACTTTCGTACGGTGCCGCCGCGCGACACCGCTTCACACGTGGTATAACGTTTGTCTCCTGCAGATTGCAATAACTGCCAGCAGACATTCATCAACATAGACGTGTACACGTGTGACTTTCCAGGTAAATGCGTTCCTTTGTTAGTAACACTAGGTGAGGGAGACCAGTTATTAGCGCTAACTTTGATAACTCAAGACTCCTGTTATCTGTTGCTCACCGATGCCATCCTAGGAAACATTCCCATCTCTGTTATGAGAAGTTGTGTTCACGTTTGTTTGACAAAAAAAAGCGTGCTCATCGCAATTTAAAACTGGAAGGCATGCGTCTCGACAAACATGCAAATGAAATGGATATCATAGATGCAAAAATGTAGAAATGGAATCTATAATCTGCGGCGTTGTTTTGCAGCTTTTGGTGCTGTATGTTTAATGCAGCAGAAAGATAATTAGCTTGTCTATGATACCCTTGAGCACTGTATATTCCTCAGGTGTGCCCTCGACTCCCAATCTACCTAAGGACACAGACACAGAAAGAACAAAGGAATCTCGTAAAGTATGTAAAGTTATGAACATTATATTCGGGAATTAAGGGTTAGTATTGAAATCTGTTTATGGAAGCAACATAGCATTATTTAAAATCCAAGCACCAAGCAGGCAAGCGGATTTGTCCTACGATGACAAAAGGACAGAATAGGATTATTGTCATTAGCCTAAGTGCAAGTGATTTCATTTGGGTGAGCATTATCAGGACAGCAGTCTGATATTGAGAGGGATGGGAGGATGGAAAGCTAGAGAGATGGAGGGATGGGAGAAGAGACAGGAAACATCTGGAAAGGGCAGATGTTTATCTGTTTACTGGCATTCGAGGATTAGCTGTGGGTGGGCTGCTTTGCTTTGGTATGGTGGCATTATAGGAAGGTGAGTGAAGGCTTGCCTCCAGCACCCAGTGTAGTTACCCAGCAAACATGTCCACATTAAACTGGAACGACACTCTCAGTAACGGTTGCACAAAAACGACTTGTGAACTTAGAGCTATAAGGTTATATCGAAGAAGAAAAAAAGATGATTTCAAGATAATTGGCTTTAAAGTTTCGAACCCTCATTGGTTTGAATGGTGTCAGATATTTGTATCTTGTATTATTTTTTAACTTAGCAACATGAATTGGGGTATTTGCAAACCACGCCCACAAATATTCGAAAGAGCCCCTGCCTGTACATTATGACATAACTGGTCTTGGTGTGGGCTAGCCTGTGCTGGGCATGGTGTGAGCTAGCCCATGTTGGGCTGCTGTGGGCTAGCCTGTGATGGAGAGGTGTAGGCTTGCCTGTGTTTAGCTGATGTAAGCATGTTGTGTGCTAGCCCGTGCAGTGCGAGCCCATGTTTGGCTGGTGTGGGCTTGATATGAGCTTTGTGTTTGCTAGCCATATTGATCATTTAGCCAATGTCAATCAGCCAGATGGAGAGTACATGTTCCCAGAACGTAGGGACAGTATGTCAAATGTATAATTCTGTCAAAACAAAAGACCTGGTAGTCGTATCAGTGAAAGAAGGAAGAGACAGATTTTTTTTAAACAAAGAAAACAATGAAGGCTCTGAGAATGTCTGGCTTTTATAAGGCTAGCGATCACTCTTAGTTTAACATTTAGACAAACACTATAGACAACACATATGTTTAGACATCATGTCAAAGTGCAAGCCAGCTCCAATACATCCATCGTCCTTCTATGGTTACCACTTCATGATAACACACCGCCGAGAACAAAATGTCAAGAAGAAAGACTTGCCGTGGCATCATTTTTTTTTACACATCTTTCAACGGCTGTCACACAAGAGACAGCGCTGGAGAGACACAGCGTCTGACCAATCAGACGGTAGTTACCGGGCAGCATTTAAAATGTGACATCGTCTTTTTCAAGAACTTCTAAAAAAAAAAGAGTGGATGCTCAGGTTCAACGTCAAGAAGTTAGTCAATACGAAAGATTGCCATCCATAACAATCGCAACAACCCCTTACATGTGTTAGTGACTCCTCCTAGACCTTGTTTCACCTTGTTTGTCTAATATATACAGCTTGCTTGCCAACAACGGTTATCTTATTCCGTGTCATGTTTGACATTGCTTGACAGCAAACTATTGACTTGGTTATATGAGAGAGAGACAGAGAGAGAGACAGGGGGGACCGTTAAAATCCTTCGAGCAAAAACGCATGTCCATGCATTACCCTTAACGGAGTTGTGTTATTTCCATCTTCTGGTCTGTCTCAGCTTCACAAAGATGATTTAGCACAGAAAAACCTAACAAACACCTATATTTCCGAGAGAGATGGAAGACCTTGATGTTGGTGTGGATAGCCTGCAGACAAAAGCCAAATGAGAGGTGCCATCGTCACAGACTTCATCACACCGATTGTCTTTGTCACTTTGCCACTGTCATCGCATCCTATTATTACAGAAGGAATTATGCACTCTGCACCGGAGCATGCGTACGAATGGCACTCCTCTCCAATATTCCCTCTCATCCCCCTTCTCTCTATCTCTCTCATGCGTACATACACTCCGCTTACCCACATACAAAGGGGTCCTGGTAAAGGAAAAGGCAGGCATAATGTAAATTAGATTCCATTCAACGACGGGAGGAAGCAGAATGGGTGGGTTAATATTTCTTCTTTTAATAAGAAACGGACCGGGGCCTGAATCAACTGATAGCCATTCATCCCATGCTGGGCTTGCCAGGAGAAAGATGCAAATAACTGCTTCATCAAAGCAGACAATACCACATCCTTTTCCCACAGGTCAACTTCAGGGTCCTAAAACTTATATTGGGAGTAATATATCACCCATTATATTAGACATGAACTGCCTGTTCCCTTTCAGGCCTTGATAATATATAATAATATATGCCATTTAGCTGATGCTTTAATCCAATATTGCCGTTGCAAGTGCCATGTGTCACCAACTGAGCGGTACATAGGACGTTCTGCTGTTTATGCCGCTGCTCATAAGATTATATGGCACTTTTTAATGAGGGCATCACTCGTCAATGGCATCAATTTACTCAAACGGCAGAACTGGCCAACATCGTTAACTTTTCTGCAAGGGAGGGGACATTTTTATCAGGATTGCTTATGTTATATGGTGCCAACCATGCTGGAGCATGCAATGCCTATGTCTATTTAAAGAGTCTCGACACATAACCTGGATGTTTTGTAGTGACCTTCATACAGCTTGCAGCAGTGGTCACCAACCAATTGATCGCGATCGACTGGTCGATCTTCAAGGTATATCAAATCGATCACAAAACACAGCTTCCAAGACCTAGGCCACAGCTAAGTTTGATACTAGCCGACGTGAGCTTTCAGAATGTAAGGGTTTTCGTCCTCCTCTTCTGACAAGGAGTAGCAAGGATCGGACCAAAATGCAGCGTGGTATGTTGCATTTATATTTTTTGTTCAGTGTAATATGGTCTGAGAAGAACGATATTGGCAGGCCAGGCATATAGCAAATATGCTGTGATAATGTACTAGTCCTACTGCACAAACCTCATTCCTACGTAACTGTTTCTATTAGGTTCATATTTAAAAGAAAATATGAGCTGTAGATCTATGCATGCTTTTTGACTGTGAAGTGATCATCACTCAGAAAAGGTTGGTGACCACTGGCTTGCACTGTCAAGTGTAAATACATTTGTTTCAAATATCAAAGTATCAAATATACCAATATAATAATATAACCTCTGTTATACCTTTCGTATCTTGAATACAGCTTGTGTTATCATTATCTTTCCAGGGATATTTGAATCATTCTCGTCCTGTTAATGTAAATGTTTTTCTGAGCCGCCGCTCTGCCTGAAACCTGCCCTCTCTCTTTCTCTCTGCTCCCTCTCTTTCTCTCTGCTCCCTCTCTTTATCTCTTTGCTCCCTCTCTTTCTCTCTGCTCCCTCTCTTTCTCTCTGCTCCCTCTCTTTCTCTCTGCTCCCTCTCTTTATCTCTTTGCTCCCTCTCTCTTTCTCTCTGCTCCCTCTCTCTTTCTCTCTGCTCCCTCTCTTTATCTCTTTGCTCCCTCTCTTTCTCTCTGCTCCCTCTCTTTCTCTCTGCTCCCTCTCTTTCTCTCTGCTCCCTCTCTTTCTCTCTGCTCCCTCTCTTTATCTCTTTGCCCTCTCTCTTTCTCTTTGCTCCCTCTCTTTCTCTCTGCTCCCTCTCTTTCTCTCTGCTCCCTCTCTTTCTCTCTGCTCCCTCTCTTTATCTCTTTGCCCTCTCTCTTTCTCTCTGCTCCCTCTCTTTATCTATTTGCCCTCTCTCTTTCTCTCTGCTCCCTCTCTTTCTCTCTGCTCCCTCTCTTTAGCTCTTTGCCCTCTCTCTTTCTCTATGCTCCCTCTCTTTATCTCTTTGCCCTCTCTCTTTCTCTCTGCTCCCTCTCTTTCTCTCTGCTCCCTCTCTTTATCTCTGCTCCCTCTCTTTATCTCTTTGCCCTCTCTCTTTCTCTCTGCTCCCTCTCTTTATCTCTTTGCCCTCTCTCTTTCTCTCTGCTCCCTCTCTTTATCTCTTTGCCCTCTCTCTTTCTCTCTGCTCCCTCTCTTTCTCTCTGCTCCCTCTCTTTATCTCTGCTCCCTCTCTTTCTCTCTGCTCCCTCTCTTTCTCTCTGCTCCCTCTCTTTATCTCTTTGCCCTCTCTCTTTCTCCCTGCTCCCTCTCTTTATTTATTTGCCCTCTCTCTTTCTCCCTGCTCCCTCTCTTTATCTCTTTGCCCTCTCTCTTTCTCCCTGCTCCCTCTCTTTATCTATTTGCCCTCTCTCTCTCTCCCTGCTCCCTCTCTTTATCTATTTGCCCTCTCTCTTTCTCCCTGCTCCCTCTCTTTATCTATTTGCCCTCTCTCTTTCTCCCTGCTCCCTCTTTATCTCTTTGCCCTCTCTCTTTCTCCCTGCTCCCTCTCTTTATCTATTTGCCCTCTCTCTTTCTCCCTGCTCCCTCTCTTTATCTCTTTGCCCTCTCTCTTTCTCCCTGCTCCCTCTCTTTATCTCTTTGCCCTCTCTCTTTCTCTCTGCTCCCTCTCTTTCTCTCTGCTCCCTCTCTTTCTCTCTGCTCCCTCTCTTTCTCTCTGCTCCCTCTCTTTATCTCTTTGCCCTCTCTCTTTCTCCCTGCTCCCTCTCTTTATCTATTTGCCCTCTCTTTCTCTCTCTGACCCATTTGATGCCAGTCAATCTGTACTCTCTTAAACTCCCTCCTCTGGGCTCCTCTGGGCTCCTCTGGGCTCACTGCTAACTCGTTTTGTCCGCGAGACCTTGATCAAATCTCCAGCCATTTAGTTTCCTCATTAAATATGACGGCTCCTCTTGATCCTCAGCTTTCCGACGAGATAAAAGGGGGGGGGGGGGTTCTTTTTTCCGGCAAGCTGCCTTTGATCTTCACACACAGGTAGAGAGAAGGAAACCTTTTCCGACATGTTGATAAGAATAAACGTAAATCGGTGCCAGCGGTAAACTTCCTGGAATTCTTCCAAGAGAAGCTTCCCTCGACCAGCTGAGATGAGGGTAAATTTAGCAGGAAAATTGTTATTCTTTTGTCGTTGATTGCATGGCTTTCTCTTAGTAACGTGTAAACAAACCTCCCGTTGCAGTTTGATGTCATTATAGTGGAGATTTCTGTGCCCTCTTTGTTTTAACGTTCCGTTCACATTCAGTCACGAGTGTCAGAATCCATTCCATAGACTTCCATACAGAACCAATTCCTCATGCCTCAATGGCAATTGGATTTCAAATTTGAATAATCCAAATATGTAAACTGTCAAAGACATATTGTGGACAGGGCATGACAGATTGATAACACATTGGTTGGAATCATCCAAACCAGGTTATGAAAAAATACTGAATATGAATGTAAATGTATGTAAATAGGTAATGACACATCAAGAACTATTGGAGTGAAACGGATATAAGATGGACAATAAAAAGGTGTGATAAGATCTATGGAGAAGGAAGGAGACATTATGTTATTGAGGCTCTCTGGGGGAACCCAAGCGTATACAAGCAGTTGACTCCCACCTCTCAACCAGTCTTTTCTAACATAAACGTTGGCAATTGGGGCTCCATCCATGAAGCGAAAGTCCACTCATGGACGACATGAATCTGCCTTGATGCGTGCACTGCAGATTACCATACATACTATAATATTTTAAGATGTTACAATTAGAAGTCTGTACTGTATCTTCTCACATTGTGTTAGATATTAACTCACGGAATCAAAAAAGCATCATCTAAGACCAGGAAGTCCATCCAGGTTTTCCCTATTTTCAGAGTCAGCGGGGACAAACATAGACATACATTCAAATATATATTCATACATATATTCATTCAGTGCTTGTATACATTAGGGACAACAGCTGTATAATCTTAGTTGAGATCTAATGAAGAACTCATATTATATTGGACTGTTCCCATTAAACAATGACGCTCCCTGTGCGGTATTATAATACTTCTAAACCTCCTATACCATTCCCATCTGTGCCATGTTGTATTGCTGCCCTGGATGCCACAACACCGTGTCGGGGCTAGTCTAGGCTAATGAAATGCATCCAGCAAAATAAAAGTAATGAATCCTATTTCCCAGTGTGACAATCTGAACATGAGGGGTGATATAGGACAGCCCTGGCCTATCTCCATATCTGCATCCCAAATGGCACCTTAATCCCTATGTAGTGCACTACTTTCGAATGACACCCTATGGTCCCTGGACAAAAGAGGTGAGCTAAAAATAGAGAATAGGGTGCCATTTGGGACACAGACCCTCGCTGCATGGTGACCTTCTGCTACACTGAGGTTGTGTTTGACATGGCTAATACATCACGAAGCAGTCAGGAGCTATTTGCATGTGGCCTCGCCGCTACTCCAACACATGGGTAGCATCCCAAATTGCATTGCCTGGTCAATAGTAGTGCACTATATAGAGGATAGGGTGCCATTTGGGCTGCAACCGTGGTGATATGTTAACTGCAACCGCTAACTCAAAAATGGCTTACAGATTTCAGCTGGCTGTCACATACTATTAACATTACCACCACAGCCTCAGAGAATGGAGCGTTTATTTATTTTTTATTTTCTTCAGCCGTGGTGTCTATTTCCACCGGTTAGGATAGCGAAGGGGTTGTCAAACACAGCTCATCCCCCACGAGAGGCGAAAACAAACATGTTTAACACGACTCCTCCTGTCCTCTGTGACACCTTTTGGGGTTTCTCTTAAACACTGGCATGCTAAGTTTGTCTGCGAGAGACATTTTTAAAGATTCAACAGGGTCATATACTCTCAGCTGGAGCTCCCCGTCTAGTCTGGGGAAGCAGAGGAGACAGCGAGTGCTGCCATATCGCTCCGAGCTAAACGGAGCAAAGCTTGCAAATGACATTCACCTGTCCATCCAGTTGTGTTTGATCCTATGTGACTGTCAACCTGAATGACAGGGCTCGTCATAATAATTAGGGTCCTGTTGTCTTTGGTAACTCGGGAAGCTGGTTACTGTGTTTGAGTTGTGCCCTTAGCTTTTTACCGATGCTAGTAACGTATTTATTTATTGCCTTTATTAACCAGGTAAGTTACTGAGAACGCATGATCTTTTACAATAATCAGGTTACCAGGAGGGATGATGGTGGGTCAGTGTTTCATTTGGCCCACTTGTACTTGGGAAGTCAATCAAGCATACTGAAGTGAAATCATTGAAAACAAAAAGTCTCCTCGTCGACTGTCCTTTACACACAGGATACCACGAAGAGCCATTCTCAACCTTCAATTACTGTACCGTCTTCCCCTGGCTTCTTAGCTTCTTGCGTGATAGGCTATCATCTTGCCATGTCTGGAAAATGAAAGGAACAGAGTTTCGGTGACAAACACGGTTCAGCGTTTGGTTCAAAATATAGAAGAATCGGTTCAGATGGGGAAGAAGTCAAATGCAGAAAGTAATATAGGCCATTGTATCTCCACATCAATAGTTGTGCTTCCCCTCTCTCCATAGGGGGTTTTCTCGCTCATTATCTGGTGAAATAGATCCTGGCACATGCCTACCATACACAACACAGTTTTGTCTACACTTTATAAAGTCAAGCACGTCATGAAAAGAAAAGATTCCTTCTTGTGGCTCTTTGATGGAAGGACATAAAATATGAATTTCACAACAGCTGCCTGCATTGGCCCCCTTTGGTATTATGGCGTGGGTTGCTTCCCTGTCTGTCTATCTGTCTGTAGGTCTTCTAATAATCTTCCTGGGTTGGTCTCATTTTGACACACACACGCACACTCACACACATCCCTGTCGAGGTGTCTGTGTAATCTCCTTCATTATTAATCTCGCACCGCGGAAATGTCATGTCGTCGTCTCGGCTCCGGCAGCCTCCTCCACGGCAATGGCAGCTTCCACAGCGGCATCATTTAATTCTTGTTTACCATCTTCCTCTTTTGGCCTGGGTAAGCTGCCGCACAGCACACGCTTTCCCCTAAAGAATAGTATTTTCATTCTGTCAGGAGACAGAGGGAAATATGCATTGAGATCTACAGGCTTCCCTCTACCAGACATCCCTCTCATCATTCCCCTAATGGATCACAACAGCCTTTGTGTGTGTGTGTGTGTGTGTGTGTGTGTGTGTGTGTGTGTGTGTGTGTGTGTGTGTGTGTGTGTGTGTGTGTGTGTGTGTGTGTGTGTGTGTGTGTGTGTGTGTGTGTGTGTTGGAGGTGTCAAGTGATTGTGAGGAGACATCTACAGTACAGAAGCAGCCCTTGAGAAAAGCTGATTTTTCTCTCTTGCCCTACTTCCCTACTGACCCTCTGTGTCTGTGTTTTGTCCTGTCAATCAGGCCTTAATGTGATACCACAGGGATTTCAAATAAAAATGTAATGACATTTTATTTTTCACATGGTTCGCAAACAGTAAAATGCTGTACTGTAGATGTCTACTCTCACAATAATGCAGAGAGAAACAAATAAAACAAATAATAGCACAAGGAATAAATACACAATGAGTGAAGATAACTTGTCTATATACAGTAAACAGGGAACCAGTATAGATTCGATGTGCAGGGGTACGAGGTAATTGAGTTATGTATATGTATGTACATATAGGTAGGGATAAAGTGACTGGGATAGATAATGAACAGTAACAGCAGCGTATGTGATGAGTCAGAGTTAGTGCAAAAAAGGCCAATGCAGATACAGTGCATTCGGAAATTATTCAGACTCCTTGACTTTTTCAACAAACAAAAAATATGTTACAGCCTTATTCTAAAATGGATTAAAGTGATTTTTTCCCCCCATCATCAAACTACACACAATACCCCGTAATTTGTAGAAATGTTTGCAAATGTATCATTTAAACAAAACTGGAAATGTTACATTTACATAAGTATTCAGACCCTTTACTCAGTATTTTGTTGAAGCGCCTTCGGCAGCGATTCCAGCCTGGAGTCTTCTTGGGTATGACGTTACAAGCCTGGCACAACTCTATTTGGGGAGTTTTAGCCATTCTTCTCTGCAGATCCTCTCAAGATCTGTCAGGTTGGATGGGGAGCGTCACTGCACAACACATTTTTTAGGTCTCTCCAGAGATGTTCGATTGGGTTCAAGTCCGGGCTCTGGCTGGGCCCCTCAAGGACATATCCCAAAACCACTCCTGCATTCTATTGGCTGTGTGCTTAGGGTCGTTGTCCTGTTGGAAGGTGAACCTTTGCCCCAGTCTGAGGTCCTGAGCACTCTGGAGCAGGTTTTCATCAAGGATCTCTCTTTACTTTACTCCATTCATCTTTCCCTCGATCCTGACTACTCTTCCAGTCCCTGCCACTGAAAAACATCCCCGCAGCATGATGCTGCCACCACCATGCTTCACCGTAGGGATGGTGTCAGGTTTCCTCCAGACGTGACACTTGGCATTCAGACCAAAGAGTTCAATCTTGGTTTCATCAGACCAGAGAATCTTATCTCTCACGATCTGAGAGTCCTTATGTTTTTGCAACTCCAAGTGGGTTGTCGTGCCTTTTATTGAGGAGTGGCATCCATCTGTCTATGCTATCATAAAGGCCTGAATGGTGGAGTGCTACAGTGATAATTGTCCTTGGAAGACTTACAAATCTCCACAGAGGAACTCTGGAGCTCTGTTAGAGTGACCGTCGGGTTCTTGGTCACCTCCAAGACCAAGGCCCTTCTCCCCTGATTGCTCAGTCTGGACGGGCGGCCAGCTTTAGGAAGAGTCTTGGTGGTTCCAAACTTCTCCAATTTAAGAATGATGGAGGCCACTGTGTTCTTGGGGACCTTCAATGCTGCAGACATGTTTTGGTACTTTTCCCCAGATCTGTGCTTCAACATAATCCTGTCTACTGACAATGCCTTCGACCTCATGGCTTAATTTTTGCTCTGACATGCACTGTCAACTGTGGGGCCTTACATGTGCCTTTTCCAAATCATGTCCAATCAATTGAATTTACCACAGGTGGGCTGCAATCAAGTTGTAGAAACATCTCAAGGATGATCAATGGAAACTGGATGCACCTGAGCTCAATTTCAAGTCTGATAGCAAAGGGTCTGAATACTTATGTAAATAAGTATCTATTTTTTTATTTTTAATACATTTGCAAAAATGTCTAAAAACGGTTTATGTGTAGATTGCTGAGGAAAAATAATAATGCAATCAATTTTAGAATAAGGCTGTAATGTAGCAAAATGTGGAAAAAGGGAAGGGGTCTGAATACTTTCCAAATACATTGTAGTCCGGTTTGCTATTTGGTTAACTATTTAACTAACTATTTAGCAGTGTTATGGCTTGGGGGTAAAAGCTGTTCAAGGTCCTGTTGGTTCCAGACTTGGTGCATTGGTACCGCTTGCCATGTGATAGCAAAGAGAACAGTCTATGATTTTGGTGGCTGGAGTCTGACAGGTTGTAGGGCCTTCCTCTGTCACAGCCTGGTATAGAGGTCCTGGATTGCAGGGAGCTCGGCCCCAGTGATGTATTGGTCCGTACACACTACCATCTGTAGCCACCATGCGGTCGGATGCCAAGCAGTTGCCATACCAAGTGGTGATGCAGCCAGTCAAGTTGCTCTCAGTGAAGATACTCTCAACGGTGCAGCTGTAAAACTTTCTGAGGATCTGAGGGCCCATGACAAATCTTTTCAACCTCCTGCGGGGGAAGAGGCATTGTTGTGCCCTCTTCACGACTGTGTTTGTGTGGACCATGATACATTCTTAGTGATGTGGACACCGAGGAACTTGAAGCTCTCGACCTGCTGCACTACATGGGGGCATGCTCGGCCCTCCATTTCCTGTAGTCTACGATCAGCTCCTTTGTCTCGCTGACTTTGAGAGAGAGGTTGTTGTCCTGGACCACACTGCCAGGTATCTGACCTTCTCCCTGTAGGCATTCTCATTGTCGTTGATGAGCAGGCCTATCACCGTTGTGTAGTCGGCAAAGTTAGTCGTGCACAGCCTCACAATCGTGGGTGAACAAGTAGTACAGGAGGATAATACTGGTAATAATACTGGTAATAATACTGGTAATAATACTGGTAATACTTCTGGCCCTGCGGCCTTGTGAATGTTTAACCCCGTGAACCTGTTTAAAGGTCTTACTCACATCGGCCATGGAGAGTGTGATCAGTCTGGAACAGCTGGTGCTCTCATGCATGGTTCAGTGTTGGTAGCCTTGAAACAAGACCAGAACGTATTTAGTTTGTCTGGTAGGCTTGCGTCATTGTACAGGGCACAGCTGGGTTTCCCTTTGTAATCCGTGGTAGTTTGCATCCCTACCATATCCGACAAGCGTCAGAGCCGGTGTAGTAGGATTCAATCTTGATCCTGTATTGACGCTTTGCCTTTTTGATGGTTTGTCAGAGGGCGTAGCAGGATTTCTTTTAAGCGTCCGGATGAAAGCGGCAGCTGTAGCCTTTACCTCAGTGCAGATGTTGCCTGTAATCCATGGCTTCTGGTTGGGATATGTACATATTGTCACTGTAGGGACGATGACGTCAATGTACTTATAAATGAAGCAGGTGACAGATGTGGTAAACTCCTCAATGTCATCTGATGAATCCCAGAACATATTTCAGTCTGTGTTAGCGAAATAGTCCTGCAGATTAGCATCCGCTT
This sequence comes from Oncorhynchus keta, assembly GCF_023373465.1. NCBI lineage: Eukaryota > Metazoa > Chordata > Actinopteri > Salmoniformes > Salmonidae > Oncorhynchus > Oncorhynchus keta. Next base: position 3,194,077 of record NC_068442.1, read on the forward strand.
CATTGGATCACTTTTGTAATGAGCGTGTCACTGGTACTTCATGTTTGAGTTTTTGCTTGTAAGCAGGAATCAGGAGGATAGAGTTATGGTCAGATTTGCCAAATGGAGGGCGAGGGAGAGCGTTGTATGTGTCTCTGTGTGTGGAGTAAAGATGATCTCGAGTTTTTTTCGCCTCCAGTTGCACAGGTGACATGCTGGCAGTGGTGTAAAGTAAGTTGTTTTTTGGGCTATCTGTACTTTACTTTACTATTCATATTTTTTTACACCTTTTGCTTTTACTTCACTACATTCCTAAAGAATATAATGTGCTTTTTACTCCATACACTTTCCTTGACACCCAAAAGTACTCATTACACTTTGAATGCTTAGCAGGACAGGAAAATGGTCCAAATCACACACTTCTCAAGTGAACATCCCTGATCATCCCTACACACTAAACACAAATGCTTCGTATTTAAATTATAGTGTTGGAGAGTGCCCCTGGCTATTCGTAAACAAATAAGAAAATAGTTCCATCTGGTTTGCTTAATATAAGGAATTTAAAATGATTTATACATTTACTTTTGATACTCCAGTATATTTTGGCAATTACATTTACTTTTGAAACCAAATACTTTTAGACTTTTACTCAAGTAGTATTTTACTGGGTGACTTTCCTTTTTTATAACTAATCCAAGATAGTCCAGAGCCTGTCATTTATAATGGGAGCAAATGAATCAGTGGGCAGAACAAGCAAGGAGGTGGGCAGAGCCAAGCACCAGCTAGTGAGATCCTATTGGCGAGTTCTAGTATTTATTTGCATATTTCCGTTAGGGAACAGCTACACTGTGAAGTGCGCGTGTGCAATAACTCAATTCACCTTGCACTCTAATTTTAAAAAAAAATTGGGCAAAGAGTAAAGTCTACAAAACACAGTCCACTCTGTTACAGATTCTGGCTTTGGAAACAGAAAACTGCATGGAGATCGAATGTTTAAATCGATGAGAAAATGTGTAGAATGTTTCCAAAATCCATCTCACTCCACTGCAGACCACTGGGCTTCCTCTCATCACCATATATGGTAGTGAGTGGAAACGCCAAGCGGATGCTTCACATTTATACATCCGGTGAAACATCTGGCTCATTGTTCTTTAACATTACTTTGTTACCTGGTTTCTACCTGGTTTCTACACCAATGGTGTTGGCTGCAGGTCTGAGATGTTGGGGGGGATGTCTGAAGCTGTGTCTGTGGATGAGGCAGAGAAAGAAGCAGAAGCAGTGGCTGTGGTGGTGGCGGTGTCTCTGCCTCTGTGTTTACGGCAGAGGTTGTAGCGTGTGCCATCGGGGCTCTGGGTGGGCTGTGCTGTGGGCCTGTAGTTCGGCACATGCCAGCTGTGCTATATGCTGCTCCTGTGTTTACTCTGTTTACTGACAAGGCCCTCTGCAGCTGGAGCACAGGGACAGGGAACTGCACCAGTCAGAATTATACATGTGGCTAAACAGCTCTGCAAACAACCTGGAGACAGATGGAGCCTGCTGGAATACATGAATTGGGTTCTTTCACTGCTACACTGGGTAGCACTTTGCCCTTTGTTTCTTTCTACATGACCTTGTGGCAAAATACTTTGGGTAAGACTTTCTATGACGCCCATATTAATAGTACATCAAATGCATTTTTTTTTTTTACCTATGAGGTCATGAAAGTTAGCCTCAGGTAAATGGTTGAAAGCATGAGGACGGAAGTGTAAACTTAGTTCTCTCTCATAATCGACAGTGTAGATCATGTGTCAAACTCATTCCACGGAGGGCCGAGTGCCTTCGCTCCTCCCTTGTACTTAATGATATGAGTTAAGGTCACTAATTAGTAAAGAACTCCCCTCACCTGGTTGTATAGTTGTTAATTGAAAACAAAAAAACTAAAACCTGCAGACACTAGACCCTCCACGGAATGCGTTTGACAGCCCTGGTGTAGATATTACTTTAGACTTAATATATTCCTCTGCTGGTGAAAACTCAACGCCATATTCACCGACTAACAAGTAAACATTTATTTACATCAGGGATAAATTATTCACTTACATTACGGTTTTACAATATGTATTTCTGTCACCTTTTCCACCGCATCAACCTCTGCGTTGTTACATTAAAGCACATTGAGACCAATGTGTGTTTTTACTCACAAAAGCGCCTTTATGTACCATTTTATAACATGTTCCTCAATAGATCTTCTGTTCGGCGGTCTGTCTGAGTGATCCGCAGGCGGTGTTTGTACAGTGTGTAAGGTCCATCACGACCTCATTATCCCATTAACAACCTCTCTGAACTGGATTTACCAACTGGAAAATGAAAGAGAAATATTAAAACTACATGTTCCACTAATTTAAGTGACCGTCAGAAAGCCAAAATATACATTCTGAATAAGGAATAAGCAGGGAGAGATGAAGAAAAGTTAAACATGTGGCAAATAATGAGCCCATTGTGAGCCTATCGAAATTCCGACGAGACAGGAGCTTTCATTTGTTGTCAGCTGAGGCCCAGTGAAGAAGAATGAGGCAGGATTCAGAGATATCATCATTTAATTCAACCGGTCGATTCTTATTCAGAAAACCTCAGGAGAGGAAGAAAGGATACGTACATGTGTTGGAGGAGGGAAATTACAGAAGCCTCGTCCAAAAACCATATTGGTATTTTCTGTCAAATTACATTTATACCACAATAAGATAGATACAGTGCCTTCAGAATGTATTCACACCCCTTGACTTTCTGTATTTTGTTGTGTTGCAGCCTGAATTTTAAAAAGTATTACATTTAGATTTTGTGTCACTGCCACACACCCCATGTCAAAGTATATATATATATTCTTTCAAATATTTTTTACTAATTAACTAAAAATGAAAAGCTGAACTGTCTTGAGTCAATAAGTAGTCAGACCCTTTGTTATAGCAACCCTAAATAAGTTATAGCAACCCTAAATATGCTAAACAAGACACATACTAAGTTGCATGGACTCACTCTGTGTGCAATAACATAGTCGATCATGATTTTTGAATGACTACCTCATGTCTGTACTCCACACTTATCTGTAAGGTCCCTCAGTCGAGCAGTGGAAACACAGATTCGACCAAAAAGACCAGGGAGGTTTTCCAATGCTTTGCAAAGAGCACCTATTGATAGATGGATGAAAATAAAACAGACAATGAATATCCCTTTGAGGTAAAGTCATTCACTGCATTTTCGATGGTGTGTCAATACACCCAGTCTCTATACAAATATTCAGACGGCCTTCCTAAATCAGTTGCCGGAGGGGATGAAGCCAATAGTATCTTTTAAACTGTTTCAGAGTTTAATGACTGTTGTAGGAAAAAACTGAGGATGGATCAACAACATTGTAGTCACTCCATAATACTAATCTAAATGACAGAGTGAAAAGGAAGGGAAGCCTGTACAAAATAAAAGTATTCCAAAACATGCATCCTGTTTGCAAAAAGGCACTAAAGTAAAACTGTAAAAAATAAAATGTGGTCTTGATGTCCTGAATACTTTGGGGCAAATCCAACAGAGCACATCACTGAGTACCAGTCTTCATATTTTCAAGCATAGTGGTGGCGGCATCATGTTATGGGTATGCTTGTAATCGGCAAAGACTAGGGAGTTTTTTGGGGGGATAAAAATAAATGGAATAGAGCTAAGCACAGGCAGAATCCTAGAGGAAAACATGGTTCAGTCTGCTTTTTTCTAACAGACACTGGGAGACAGATTCACCTTTCAGCAGGACAATAACATAAAACACAAGGCCAAATATACACTGGAGTACATGGAATGTTCCTGAGTGGCCTAGTTACAGTTTTGACTTAAATCAGCTTGAAAATCTATGGCAAAACTTGAAAATGGCTGTCTAGCAATGATTAACAATCAACTTGACAGAGCTTGAAGAATTTTAAAAAGAATAATGTGCAAATATTGTACAATCCAGGTGTGCAAAGCTCTTAGAGATTTACCTAGAAAGACTCACAGCTGTAATCGCTGCCAATGGTGATTCTAACATGTAATGACTCAGGGGTGTGAATACTTATGTAAATGAGATTTCTGTATTTCATTTTCAATACAATTGCTAAAATTTCTTCAACATGTTTTCACTTTTTCTTAACAGGGTATTGTCTGTAGATGGGTGAGAAAAAGCTAATCCATTTTGAATTCAGCTTTGACACAATAAAATGTGGAATAAGTGAAGGGGTATGAATCCTTTCTCACTGTATTACCTGTGAGTGAAATGGTTTACTATGTTTTAATTAAGATACACATGAATCACATGGAATAGCTTGTGTTGGGTTTTTACATTTCACAGCAATATCAACAACACCCTTCAAAATGTTAAGCACATTTTAAAAAAAATGTTGATGCATTTAATGAATTGGTCTTAGATTCAGTTGGGTTTGCTCATACATAAGCCACGCCCTAAGCTCTGGAGAGAGGGGTTTACTGATGATCTCACAGATGGTCTGTTACTCCCCTCAATCACCATGAAGCCATAAGACGTGAGTGGCTAATGAAAATGAATGGCTGAGTCCACTCACCCTGATTGACCAACCGTTTCTCATCGATAGTTATAATCAAGGAGCAAAACCTCCAGGAAGAAGGCAAGATGGAATGAAGGCTCCATGGTGCCAGAAGAATACAGCAGGCAGGGCTAAACTATGATGAAACATTGAATACAGGGGTGGAATTAAGAAAAGGTCATTTTCCTAAGGGATGCAATTGAGTAAGCGATGTGATTGGAAGGTAAAAAACACCTGGGAACACACCAATGTAAAATCCTAGAATTCACCAAAATGATTCTCTCTCTAACATGTTCTGAAGACACGATGAAAGTCAAGGAGCTGCACCACACAGTAACAACCCCTCTGGAATAAACACATCAATATCAGACAGTTGATATGACTCAGAGCAGACTTTAGATTAAAAAAAATATATTTTACATGTTTATTCTCACCAACACTCCTTTTGATTGCATGGAATAGCAGAAGTATACATCTGTACTAACGTACAGTAACACTTCTATTGCAATGAGATACCTAGCACTAAAACACATTTGATCCATGAGAGAACACTAGAATATACATTTCCTGAAGCCTTTTGAAGCTAAAAAATGTGCAATTAAGTACAGAACATCCAGCTATGTAGGTTGAGTCTTTGGAGAAAACTCCATGCATTTCATGCCTATAAGCCTGCAGCATTCCCCACTATTGTCTCTCTTTCCTTGTGAGATAGTCTAAAAGCCAGTATAAATGTAGGTATTACCATGAATACAATCATCCACTTCGACATGAACCTAACAGAAAAACACCTAAGAAGTCCATTCATGTGTCAGTGTAAAGAGGTGTAATCTAAATGCAAATGGTGAATTATCATCCATCCTCGTCTTAGGCTGAGTCCCAAATGGCACCGTGTTCGGTAGAAAGCTATTGACTAGAGTCCTATCGGGCAATACATAGAGAGTAGTGTGCCATGTGGGTTGCTAGTGCTGTCCTTTGGCACTATTCCTTTCAGCATAATAGCTTGCATGTTGTTATTAGGCATTGGGAATGAGATAATGATGAGCCATGATCAAATAGTATAAATTGCGTTACATCCACCAAGCCTGTTATTATTGTCACTTAGTGCCTCTGGGGTTGGTGGGACTGGGAGGTAGGATCACCCTGTCATGTCTGGCTTGAATGTAGGTGAAGTCTGGGAATGAATGAAGCCGTTGACTCTGCTTTATGTCCCAAATGGCACTCAATTCCATACATAGGGCTCTGGTCAAAAGTAGTGCACTATGGGCCCTGGTCAAAAGTAGTGCACCAATATAGGGAATAGGGTGCCATTTGGGATGTAGACACTGTCGACACTTTGACAATGTTCTTGTTTGTCCTTCACTGAAAAAACAAATTCTAGTTGTTTCAACAAATTATTATTAAGTAACTGGTTCCACAGCCATGTTTTTTTTAGCTTACTCAACATTCCTGTCAAAGTGTGTGACTTGAACTTAACATTTTAAGTTGGCCCAAATTTAGCTCCAACTTGAAAGCTACGGCAAAAATTCTGTCAACTTAAAATTGTGTTCATATGTTCATTCAACTAGAAATTATTATTTGGGCATTGTTTTACACACAAAAAAAAGGTGTTGGAACTAGTTACACACACACACACGGTGCATTTGTTTTCAACTTACATATGACACGTTTACATACATGATTACATTGTTTTAGGTTTTCCTGCATAGTTGTCTAATGGTGTTGGGGTATAATACTCTGTTTCATTTTACTCCTTAATCACAATGATAAATAAAAGTACACTCAAGTAAAACTATTTTAACAGAACTGAGATTTACTTGGAAGTGCAAGGTGAAGCAAAAGAGGTCAAATCAGTCATTGACACAGACATGGTGGCGTGGCAGAAAGATCGCTACGTCCTGAACCAGATTATTTTGTGTCCAATAGAAACGAATGGTAAATACGGTATTGTGTCATTTTGGAGTAACTTTTACTGTAAATAAGGATAGAATATGTTTCTAAACCCTACTACATGAATGTGGATGATAACATGATTACAGATCATCCTGAATGAATCGTGAATAATGAGTGAAAACGTTAGACGCACAAATATCATACCCCCCCCCCAACAAAAAAAATATTATAACCATCCCGTTATTGCTTTTATTTTCGTTGTTTTTATTTAACCTTTGTTTAACTAGGCAAGTCAGTTAAGAACAAATTCTTATTTACAATGATGGCCTACCAGAGGAACAGTGGGTTAACTGCCTTGTTCAGGGGCAGAACGACAGATTTTTACATTGTCAGCTCAACTTAACATGTTAAATTCAGTTAACACATTGATCGAAAGGTTCAGCAAATTTTTTTCAAAGGCTGGGGAACCAGTTACTTGAAAAGTGCAATATGGAGAACACGCTCGGGCCATTTTCTGGCTGCTAAAATTCCAATAGTTTGCCGAATTTAAGTTTGCGAGACAAAAACAAAGCACTCAAGAGTGTAGAGAATCATTGTACCGTCTAAACCCTTGTGAAATATCTTTACAACCAAACATATTGTATTTCAGCTGTTTCAAGATGTACATTTTAAAGCTACTTTGTCCCTTAGGGCATCTGTATGTAGTTGAGATCCACCAAGTAGCAGAGCAGAACCCATGTGGGAGGATGATCATGTACCACAGTTCCCATAATCCCATTGGAGATGTAAAAAGTTCAGAAGTTGCAGCTGGCCCAGTTATCAAAGTGCCTGAAAACTTCACTACTGATCTGATTGAACTTTTTCTTGACAGGAACAGGAAATCGTGTTCAGTACAGACTGGTCATGGTAGTACACAATTAGTTAGCGACAAAACTTCCCTTCGCATCATCATTTACATACCATCAGAGATCCTTAGCCACAGTAGACCAGTCAGGTTCACTTTTAAATCCGTTTTTTTCATTCAAAAACAAACCTCAAGATCTCTGCTCAGAGCCGGTAGGGTTTTAATGACAATACCCCTGTGCTAAAATGTAAGGCATTTACCAAAGTCAGAGTGCCTTTCATAATGATCAAAGTGCTCTAAAAAAAGGGGGTCCTTGAAGAGTAGATCTTTTTTTTCCAAGTTGAGAGAGGTAAGAAACATGATAATTCTCAGTTATTTTAAGGGTTCCAACATCCATTAGTTGGTCCAATCACATAGTAGAAATACAGATGAGAGAAATGGTTTACTGACATTGTCTTGTGCTTATTTTCAATAAGTGCTACAATTTCCCCAAAGTGAATATGTATGCCACTTTCTTCTCTCAAGCAGTATTTTGCCCTACATAAGAATTTAACCAATAAAACATTCTGCGTAACAATGCCTTGAGTGGATCCAAGACACACTATATATTGTAGAGCTATTAGGACATTGGCTGAATACAGTTCTTCCAAGATAATATAGCATTTTGAATTGAACATTTCCTTTCCTGAGTATCATTCTCAAAATGACCTTATTGAGGCAGCAAGCTGGGAACGTGTTTGTGCCTAAGATAATGTGTGTGTGATTGGGGGGAAAAAGGTGTACCCGTATAGGATAGGACTAATCCACACCAACATACTGTATATACTGTACAGTAGCCCCTCAACCCTTAGGGTGCTGATTCTGGGCATTTTTTCTCACCGCTCAACCCTTGGAGTGCTGATATAGGATATAGCTTTATGAATACAGGCCCTGGTCTCAGGATTGCTCTTGGTTGGATCAGGCCTGCTCTTTACAGCACCTAGCACTCAGACAGCAAATTGGCCGATGTTAATTTTTCAGTGTAACATTTGGAGTGTTGATTCAGGAGTTCAATTCACTCTGTAAGAGTGAAAATAACACTCAATGGTGTAAAACAACCTCCACTGTTGGTGTTAATAACCAGAGTTATTGTTTTACAAACAGCAAATCATCCAGTGTTAGCTCAACTCTGAGTGTTACATTTAACACTCGTCCAGTGTCTATACAGCAATTAACAAACTGCTTAGTGTACAGGCTTATTTGCATATTTCCCAGAGTGCCTTGCCTTTCGAGTGAATTGTAGAGTTTACCACCCATGACTGTATTTGTTAGTGACAGAGACATGGTTGTTGCATTCATCAGTTTTTTTTAGCTCTCTGGCTTTCATCAAGTGAGATCCTAAGTAAATACATAACGGGTGCAATAAGTAACATATGGATTCGTTTAGAAAAATGTGTTATTTATATGTGAGCAGTATAATATTAATAAATCAATGTACATGCAAAAACAAAGATATTAAAACAAACAATTCTAAAAATCTATCTGCAATAGAGCATGCTGGGAAATATGATAATGATGGGAATGGTTTTGGTTTAACACTGGTTATTAACACCAACACCAGGAATATTTTACACCAATGAGTGTTAATGTAACACCTGAATCAACACTAGAAGTGTTACATTGAAAAATTTGGCCACTTTGCTGTGCAATCAAGACCATGCCCATCATTTTCATATTTTCCAGCCTGCTCTACTGCAAATAGATATTTTAGAATATTTAATATCTGTGTTTTTGCATGTACAGTGGCAAGAAAAAGTAAGTGAACCCTTTGGAATTACCTGGATTTCTGCATAAATTGGTCATCAAATTTGATCTGATCTTCATCTCAATCACAACAATAGATAAACAGTGCACTTAAACCAATAACACACAAATGATTGTATTTTTCTTGTCTATATTGAATACATCATTTAAACAGGTTGGTAGGTTGGAAGAAGAAAAGAATGTGAACCCCTAAGGACTTCTCCTTCTTCTCCTTCTCCAGTCAGGAGTCAGCTAACCTGGAGATGTTGGTTAGAGCTGCCTTGCCCTATAAAAAATGATCGCAAAATTTGAGTTTGCTAATTCACAAGAAGCATAGCCTGGTGTGAACCATGCCTCAAACAAAAGATATCTCAGAAGACCTAAGATTAAGATGTGTTGACTTGTATAAAGCTGGAAAGGGTTACAAAAGTACCTCTAAAAGCCTTTATGTTCATCAGTCCATGGTAAGACAAATTGTCTATAAATGGAGAAAGTTCTGCACTGTTGCTACTCTCCCTAGGAGTGGCCGTCCTGCAAAGATGACTGTAAGAGCACAGCGCGGAATGCTCACTGAGGTTAAGAAGAATCCTAGAGTCAGCTAAAGACTTACATAAATCTCTGGAACATGCTAACATCAGCATATCAATTGTGCAACCAGGGGTGGAAAAACCTTGGATCATTGTTACTCTAACTTCCGCGACGCATATAAGGCCCTGCCCCGCCCTCCTTTCGGAAAAGCTGACCACAACTCCATTTTGTTGATCCCTGCCGACAGACAGAAACTAAAACCAGAGGCTCCCACGCTGAGGTCTGTTCAACGCTGGTCCGACCAAGCTGACTCCACACTCCAAGACTGCTTCCATCACGTGGACTGGGATATATTTCGTATTGCGTCAGATAACAATATTGACGAATACACTGATTAGGTGTGCGAGTTCATTAGAACGTGCGTTGAAGATGTCGTTCCCATAGCAACGATTAAAACATTCCCTAACCAGAAACCGTGGATTGATGGCAGCATTCGCGTGAAACTGAAAGCGCGAACCACTGCTTTTAATCAGGGCAAGGTGACTGGTAACATGACCGAATACAAACAGTGCAGCTATTCCCTCCGCAAGGCTATCAAACAAGCTAAGCGTCAGTACAGAGACAAAGTAGAATCTCAATTCAACGGCTCAGACACAAGAGGCATGTGGCAGGGTCTACAGTCAATCACGGACTACAAGAAGAAATCCAGCCCAGTCACGGACCAGGATGTCTTGCTCCCAGGCAGACTAAATAACTTTTTTGCCCGCTTTGAGGACAATACAGTGCCACTGACACGGCCTGCAACGAAAACATGCAGACTCTCCTTCACTGCAGCCGAGGTGAGTAAGACATTTAAACGTGTTAACCCTCGCAAGGCTGCAGGCCCAGACGGCATCCCCAGCCGCGCCCTCAGAGCATGCGCAGACCAGCTGGCCGGTGTGTTTACGGACATATTCAATCAATCCCTATACCAGTCTGCTGTTCCCACATGCTTCAAGAGGGCCACCATTGTTCCTGTTCCCAAGAAAGCTAAGGTAACTGAGCTAAACGACTACCGCATCGTAGCACTCACTTCCGTCATCATGAAGTGCTTTGAGAGACTAGTCAAGGACCATATCACCTCCACCCAACCTGACACCCTAGACCCACTCCAATTTGCTTACCGCCCAAATAGGTCCACAGACGATGCAATCTCAACCACACTGCACACTGCCTTAACTCATCTGGACAAGAGGAATACCTATGTGAGAATGCTGTTCATCGACTACAGCTCGGCATTCAACACCATAGTACCCTCCAAGCTCGTCATCAAGCTCGACACCCTGGGTCTCGACCCTGCCCTGTGCAACTGGGTACTGGACTTCCTGACGGGCCGCCCCCAGGTGGTGAGGGTAGGCAACAACATCTCCACCCCGCTGATCCTCAACACTGGGGCCCCACAAGGGTGCGTTCTGAGCCCTCTCCTGTACTCCCTGTTCACCCACGACTGCGTGGCCACGCACGCCTCCAACTCAATCATCAAGTTTGCGGACGACACAACAGTGGTAGGCTTGATTACCAACAACGACGAGACGGCCTACAGGGAGGAGGTGAGGGCCCTCGGAGTGTGGTGTCAGGAAAATAACCTCACACTCAACGTCAACAAAACTAAGGAGATGATTGTGGACTTCAGGAAACAGCAGAGGGAACACCCCCCTATCCACATCGATGGAACTGTAGTGTAGAGGGTAGCAAGTTTTAAGTTCCTCGGCATACACATCACAGACAAACTGAATTGGTCCACTCACACAGACAGCATCATGAAGAAGGCGCAGCAGCGCCTCTTCAACCTCAGGAGGCTGAAAAATTCGGCTTGTCACCAAAAGCACTCACAAACTTCTACAGATGCACAATCGAGAGCATCCTGGCGGGCTGTATCACCGCCTGGTACGGCAACTGCTCCGCCCACAACCGTAAGGCTCTCCAGAGGGTAGTGAGGTCTGCACAACGCATCACCGGGGGCAAACTACCTGCCCTCCAGGACACCTACACCACCCGATGTTACAGGAAGGCCATAAAGATCATCAAGGACATCAACCACCCGAGCCACTGCCTGTTCACCCCGCTATCATCCAGAAGGCGAGGTCAGTACAGGTGCATCAAAGCTGGGACCGAGAGACTGAAAAACAGCTTCTATCTCAAGGCCATCAGACTGTTAAACAGCCACCACTAACATTGAGTGGCTGCTGCCAACACACTGACACTGACTCAACTCCAGCCACTTTAATAATGGGAATTGATGGGAAATTATGTAAATATATCACTAGCCACTTTAAACAATGCTACCTTATATAATGTTACTTACCCTACATTATTCATCTCATATGCATACGTATATACTGTACTCTATATCATCGACTGCATCCTTATGTAATACATGTATCACTAGCCACTTTAACTATGCCACTTTGTTTACATACTCATCTCATATGTATATACTGTACTCGAAACCATCTACTGTATCTTGCCTATGCTGCTCTGTACCATCAATCATTCATATATCCTTATGTACATATTCTTTATCCCCTTACAGTGTGTATAAGACAGTAGTTTTGGAATTGTTAGTTAGATTACTTGTTGGTTATTACTGCATTGTCGGAACTAGAAGCACAAGCATTTCGCTGCACTCGCATTAAAATCTGCTAACCATGTGTATGTGACAAATAAAATTTGATTTGATCTCTGTTGACGGGTCTAATATACATAAAACCCTTAACAAGAATTGTGTTCATGGGAGGACACCACGGAAGAAGCCACTGCTGTCCAAAAAAAACATTGCTGCATGTCTGAAGTTTGCAAAAGTGCACCTGGATGTTCCACAGCTCTACTGGCAAAATATACCTTGGACAGATGAAACGACAGTTGAGTTGTTTGGAAGGAACACACAAAACTGTGTGTGGAGAAAAAAAGGCACAGCACACCAACATCAAAACCTCATCCCAAAACTTTGTGACGTCGGCTGATGTAAAAAGGGATTTATAAATACATTTGATGGATTATATTTGATTGATCCCAACTGTAAAGTATGGGGGAGGGAGCATCATGGTTTGGGGCTGCTTTGCTGCCTCAGGGCCTGGGCAGCTTGCTATCAGACAGAAAAATGAATTCCCAAGTTTATCAAAAGATTTTGCAGGAGAATGTTAGGCTATCTGTCCACCAATCGAAGCTCAACAGAAGTTGGCTGATGCAACAGGACAAAGACCCAAAACACAGAATTAAATCAACAACAGAATGGCTTCAACAGAAGAAAATACAGTGGCTTGCGAAGGTAATTACCCCCCTTGGCATTTTTCCTATTTTGTTGCCTTACAACCTGGAATTAAATTGGATTTTGGGGGGATTTGTATCATTTGATTTACACAACACGGCTCCCACTTTGAAGATGCAAAATACGTTCTATTGCAAAACAAACCAGAAATAAGACAAAAATAACAGAACTTGAGCGTGCATAACTATTCATCCCCCCAAAGTCAATACCTTGTCGAGCCAGTTTTTGCAGCAATTTCAGCTGCAAGTCTCTTGAGGCATGTCTCTATGAGCTTGGCACATCTAGCCACTGGGATTTTTGCCCATTCGTCAAGGCAAAACTGCTCCAGCTCCTTCAAGTTGGATGGGTTCCGTTGGTATACTTAAGTCATACCACAGATTCTCAGTTGGATTGAGGTCGAGGCTTTGACTAGGCCATTCCAAACCATTTAAATGTCTCCCCTTAAACCACTTGAGTATTGCTTTAGCATTGTCCTGCTGAAAGGTGAACCTCCATCCCAGTCTCAAATCTCTGGAAGACAAACAGGTTTCCCTCAAGAATTTCCCTGTATTTAGCGCCAGGCATCATTCCTTAAATTCTGTCCCGTTTCTTAGTCCCTGCCGATGAAAAACATCCTCACAGCATGATGCTGCCATGGTGTTCTCAGGATGATGTTCTCGGGGTGATGAGAGGTGTTGGGTTTTCGCCAGACATAGCATTTCCCTTGATGGCTAAAAAGCTACATTTTCGTCTCATCTGACTAGAGTACCTTCTTCCATATGTTTGGGGAGTCTCCCACACCAAACGTGTTTGCTTATTTTTTTCTTTAAGCAACGTTTTTTTCTGGCCACTCTTTCTTAAAGCCCAGCTCTGTGGAGTGTACGACTTAACTTCTTGACGCTACCGATCCCTTTAGCGGGATAATTGTCATCAACAACCGCTGAATTGCATAGCGCCACATTCAAATAATATTACTAAAAATACTTATATTCATGAAATAATAAGTGCAATATAGAAAAACACAGCTTAGCCTTTTGTTAATCCACCTGTCATGTCAGATTCTGAAAATATGCTTTACAGCGAAAGCAATCCAAGCGTTTGTGTAAGTTTATCGATCGCTCGACAAAACATTATGAACACCTAGCATCAAGTAGCTTGGTTGCGAAAATCAGAAAAGCAATCAAATTAATCGTTTACCTTTGATGATCTTTAGATGTTTTCACTCACGAGACTCCCAGTTACACAATAAAATGTTCGTTTTGTTCCATAAAGATTATTTTTATATCCAAAATACCTATCCAAAATACCTTATGTTCAGACATCCACAGGAAAGAGTGGTCATGACAACGTAGACAAATTCCAAATAGTATCCGTAATGTCCACAGAAACATGTCAAACGTTTTTTATAATCAATCCTCAGGTTGTTTTTAAAATATATAATCAATAATATATCAACCGCAACTGTCTTTTTCAGTAGGAGAGGGAAACGCAATGGCTGCCCAAACTCTGTTGCGCCAAGCAAAACGCTGCTGGGCCCCGGCCATACAATAACGCAATGTTATCTTTCTCGCTCATTTTTCAAAATAAAAGCCTGAAACTATGTCTAAAGACTGTTGACACCTTGAGGAAGCGATAGGAAAAGGAATCTGGTTTATATCCCTTTAATTGGGAGCAAAGGCAGGCTATGGAACATGGAGTTTTCAAAATAAAAGCCACTTCCTGGTTTGATTTTCCTCAGGGTTTCCCCTGCAATATCAGTTCTGTTATACTCACAGACAATATTTTGACAGTTTCGGAAACTTTAGAATGTTTTCAAGTTTTCTATGTCAATTATATGCATATTCTAGCATCTGGTCCTGAGAAATGGGCCGTTTACTTTGGGAACGTTATTTTTCCAAACATAAAAATAGTGCCCCCTAGCTTCAAGAGGTTAAAGTGGTCCTACGGACAGATACTCCAATCTCTGATGTGGAGCTTCGCAGCTCCTTCAGGATTATCTTTGGTCTCTTTGTTGCCTCTCTGATTAATGCCCTCCTTGCCTGGTCCATGAGTTTCGGTGGGCGGCCCTCTCTTGGCAGGTTTGTTGTGGTGCCATATTCTTTCCATTTTTTAATAAAGGATTTAATGGTGCTTTGTGGGATGTTCAAAGTTTCTGATATTTTTTTATAACCCAACCATTATCTGTACTTCTCCACAACTTTGTCCCTGACCTGTTTGGAGAGCTCCTTGGTCTTCATGGTGCCCCTTGCTTGGTGGTGTTGCAGACTCCGTGGCCTTTCAGAACAGAACATACTGAGATCATGGGACAGCTCATGGGACACTTAAATAAAGTCCACCTGTGTGCATTCTAACTAATTATGTGACTTCTGAAGGTAATTGGATGCACCAGATCTTATTTAGGGGCTTCATAGCAAAGGGGGTGAATACATATGCACGCACCAGTTTCTGTGCAAGACACTGTATGCCTTCTGGAGTGGCCCAGTCTGATCCTGACCTCAACCCGATTGAGATGCTGTGGCATGACCTCAAGAGAGCAGTTCACACCAGACATCCCAAGAATATTGCTGAACTGAAACGGTTTTGCAAAGAGGAATGGTCCAAAATTCTTCCTGACCGTTGTGCAAGTCTGATCGGCAACTACAGAAAAATTTGGTTGAGGTTATTTCTTCCAAAAGGATGGTCAACCAGTTATTAAATCCAAGGGTTCACATACTTTTCCCACCCTGCATTGTGAATGTTTACACAGTCTGTTCAATAAATACATGAAAATGTATAATTGTTTGTGTGTTATTAGTTTAAGTAGACTGTGTTTGTCTATTGTTGTGACCTCGATGAAGATCAGATCAAATGTTATTACCAATTTATGCAGAAATCCAGGTATTTCCAAAGGGTTCACATACTTTTTCTTGCCACTGTCATGACGTTGCCCTCTTTGGGTACAGCGAGCTACATCCCCCTCTCCCTGCCTCCTACAACCAGACAGCTGTGGTCAGAGAGGTCGTAAATTCCTAGGGAAGATCCTGCCTCATAGCCACACAGTATAGAGACAGAGTGAAGTTTCATAGAGAACAAAGGAATTTCTTCCACCTCACAGAACTTGAGGTCCGAACAACGTTTATGTTCTGGAGAAGGTATAAAAGATCGGTGAAGAATTCAGCTATGAACGGGTCCGTTTGGTATTCTTGGTGAAGCTCATGGGAGACGGTGCGGCTACATTACCATAACGCTGTTTATATAATAGCCTCAGATATGAGGTTTACATCTAATTGTATAAGATGTATGAGTGAGGATGATACTGAAGATACGAAGATCGCCAAAACATCTATAACGAAATGAATCAATGTCACTCTGAACAATCCATTCCAACCACAACAGAAAGAGAGCGAGGACAAACTCTCCAACAGAAACTAACTTTTCCGCAGGGATCCCGACGACACACTGAGCGTAAATATATTGATTGCAATTGTTCCTGAATGAGTGAGCATTCATGTGCAAAGGATTAGCATTTCAATTGTTAAAATGATCAACTCTGTAGTGACTTCTCAGCTGACCCCCACTCCCCTTTTGTCTAATAAGCCGCCATGCCGGTTTAGCCCACTAGGGCACATTCCCCTATCATTTCTTGTAACCATATTTATTTTGTTTGTTTGTTTGTGTGTGCACTTCTGTAATTGTTCAGTTAATAAATAA
Source organism: Oncorhynchus keta (assembly GCF_023373465.1). Lineage (NCBI taxonomy): Eukaryota > Metazoa > Chordata > Actinopteri > Salmoniformes > Salmonidae > Oncorhynchus > Oncorhynchus keta. Next base: position 3,210,632 of record NC_068442.1, read on the forward strand.
ATGATTTAAAACAATTTAAGATGACTCATAGTGAAGACTGGGTTTGTGCAGATAACCAACCATTTACGACATTTGGAATGAGATTAACGGGAGGTAAAGTAAATAATTCATTCATTTGAAGACTATTTGATCAGATATAAAATATCTGAAAAGTTATATTAGGAAATTATAACTTTGTAATCTGAATATTTTCCTTGGTGCCCCGACTTCCTAGTTAGATGATTAATCAGTTTAATTGCGTAATACTAATTACAGAGAATCTTTGATAAAAACTAAAAGTCTTAATTGAATGATAGTAAAGACACGACACCACCGTACATTGATAACTAACATACATTTTTCTAAACTGATCCAACCAGTTAGTTAGATTTATTGCACCATTACTGAAATGGTTGTTCCAGTTTAGATAGTCTTCCTATCCAATTTCCTAACCTTAACAATCATTCCGAATGCAGGTTGCGGGTGAATACAAATTCCAAATGTTGGATATTCTAAATCTGTCTGGATTCCAATAGGTATAGGTAGTGATGTTACATTAGATACCGGAACTCCGAGGCAGGAGTCAAAATTGTTAAGCAGCTAACTTTCGAAAGCGGTTTGCTGATGTGTGTTTCACTTTAACAGAAGTACGTCATCATTGATATCCAAAGTCTTGTTTGATCATGTGCTTTTTCAAACCGTGTGTTGCAAAATGAGAGATCCCACTGATTTCGGCGTTGTTCCGGTGCTTTCTTTGATTCCAAGCTCCTTGCAAACTCTGACCTCTACTGGACACTGTACTTACAAATTTTGTTAGGTGAAACTACATGTTCGAAATCCTTACTGGTAGTTTAGCAGGTCGAGTAAGGAACTATGGAACATTCAGGGACGTGCAGGTATGAGGTTGAATCCCACACGTTGCACTCCTGTTGAAATCATTTGTTTTATTTTGTATTGTATAAGCTTCTGTCTTTATAAGCATCCTAAATAATGCCATAGATTCCGTTTTTGAAAAATAGTCAACTTGAAGACAAAAAAAGGGAAGGATGATGCAAACATGGTATTCCAATTGATTATGGGCTAAAAAAAAGTCAACGACTTACCGTTGCCCAACAGTTTGGATGAAAAATTGGAGAGAAAAAAAAAACAACATCTCTGATAATCACACGCTGCTATTTATTGATGACCAGCAAATGTCTCTAATGTGCATTGTGAGCAGATAATTAAGCTCCGAGTAATGAACTGGTTTTAGGCACATTACTCGGCGCTTAGTTTTGATGAAACATTGGAGAGAGAAAAAAAACATCTCTGATAATCACACGCTGCTATTTATTGATGACCAGCAAATGTCTCTAATGTGCATTGTGAGCAGATAATTAAGCGCCGAGTAATGAACTGGTTTTAGGCACAATTTGGTGAAAGCGCCAAAGCCTTTAGAAAGCCTGGGTTTCCCATCACTACCAATAGGAATTACATATAATTTTGCAAGCCAGCATAATGTGACTTGCAGGCCTGATGCGGCCTGTAAACCAGGAGTTTCCTGACACCACTGTGTTAAGGTAAAACTAGACCATCAATGCCATTAACGCCTTATGATAAATGTATGGTATTTTCAGGGTTAATTTCAATGAGAGCATTTGCCTAGGTACTCACTTGGTTAAATCCACAGACCTTTAAAAGGAAAGAATTCAATAACCAGGTCTCTGTCACTAACAAATAAAGTAATGGGTGGTAAGTCTACAATTAACTCAGACAGGGCACCCTGGGAAATATGCAAATTAGGCTTCCACATCATACATTGTTAAAACAAGACCCCAAAATGATTTACAGTAACACTACAGGTGTCATTTACCGTACTGTAACGCTACAGCATCAGCACTAAGTAAGGTGAGTTCAGTTGACTTTAAGTCAAGTGTTATGTTTTACACTGCAGGTGTTGCGTATTACTCTACAGTGGAGCTATGCAAACACCACAATCAAGTTAATTTGAACACTTCAAAAGTTGAATGGGGAACACTGCAACATCGTTAAACACTTTTATGTGTTATGTTAACACCAGTATGGTGGGACTCATATGTTCAGTGAAAATAGTGTACATTTGTACACTTCCCGAGTTAAATGGACACCATTGATTTGCCTGTGCAGTGATCAACTTGCATCTTGTCTATCTGGTGGACAACTTTAAAAGACATGAATGTAAGATGTCAGCTATGTCTGGAACCTTATTTTATATCTACCGACTCAGAACTATGTTAGCTAAGCTTAGAACTAGCATTGAACCCTTTGGTAAGCTGCTGGTCTGTGGACAAAACGATACCTTTAATGATCACATTCTGTTGCGCTGAACAAAAATAGCATGGATAAGATGTTGGGTGTGCAGTGTGTCTATGACATTGTATATAAGACTTCCTGGTAAGATGAAAGAGTTGGCTTCCTACTGGAAATGCTTTTTCGGCACATTTTTTGGGTGTCCAGTGGAGAATTGGGTTAGGGGATTTGGGAATGGGAATTGGGTGGGGAAAGCCGCTTTGGTTAAGATGCTGAGGAGAGGAGACATGGGATAAGTGGTGGATTGGGAGGTCCAGAGGAACAGACCACCTAGTGAAAGAGATGACATTGTGAATTGGTGTGTTTGGCAGATATTGGGACAACCAGTAACCCTTAATCTCTCATTGTACAGTATTGGTGTTTTTGGTAAAACCTAACAAAAAAACTCCCTTAAACATCTTAAAATTGTATAATTGAGAGTTATGTTTTTGGTGAAAATGTGCTAATTGGGAGCATATCGGTAATACTTTGAATATGGTTTCATCAGGTTTTTACTTTATTTTAATGTATGCAAAAATGCCCAGAACTTTGTTCCCTTAACTGCATAATATATGCATTTTATTAGTACTTAAACACCTGCCTGGTGGTATACATCCTTCCTTTAAATGATCTAGAACTATAAATATTCATAGGTCTGCCCCGGGTCGGGGAGGGAATAGGAAAGAGGAGGGAAATCGGAGAGTGGGTGGTTGATGGGGTTCAATGTTGACTTGAATCCAATCTGAAAATAAAAAGATTATAAATATATCTTGCAAAAATAAAAGTTGTAGCTCACACTTTGCAAAATTATTCTATCAAATTCTAACAATTTGTTTTTTGAGTTGGATCAAAATCAAATCTAAGTTTATTTGTCACAGAAGAAGCAATATCAGAAGAAGCAATGTCAGAGTCTGGGATATACAGTGCTTTCGGAAAGTATTCAGACCCCTTGACTTTTTCCACATTTTGATACTTTAACTTTTTATTCTAAAACTGATTAAATAAAAATAAATCCTCAGCAAATCTACACACAAACCCCGATAATGACAAAGTGAGAACAGGTTTTTAGTTACTTTTGCACGTCTTAAAAATAAATAAAATATCTTATTTACATAGGTATTCAGAGCCTTTGCAATGAGACTAGAAATGGAGCTCGGGTGCATCCTGTTTCCATTGATCTTCCTTGAGATGTTTCTACAACTTGATTGGAGTAAACCTGTGGTAAATTCAACTGATTGGTCCTGATTTGAAAAGGCACACGTCTTTCTAGATAAGGTCCCACAGTTGACAGTACATGTCAGAGCAAAAACAAAGCCATGAGGTCGAAGGAATTGTCTGTAGAGCCCTGAGACAGGATTGTGTCGAGGCATAGATCTGGGAAAGGGTACCAAAACATTTCTGCAGCATTAAAGAACACAGTGGACTCCATCATTCTTAAATGGAAGAAGTTTGGAACAACCATGACTCTTCCTAGAGCTGGCCGTCTGGCCAAACTGAGCAATCGGGGGAGAAGGGCCTTGGTCAGGGAGGTGACCAAGAACCCGATGGTCACTTTGACAGAGCTCTAGTTCCTCTGTGGAGATGGGAGGACCTTCCAGAAGGACAACCATCTCTGCGGCCCTTCACCAATCAGGCCTTTATTGTAGAGTGGCCAGGCAGAAGACACTCCTCAGTAAAAAGAACATAACAGCCTGCTTGGAGTTTGCCAAAAGGCACCTGAAGAACTCTCAGACCATGAGACAAGATTCTCTGGATTAATGAAACCAAAATTGAACTCTTTGGCCTGAATGCCAAGTGTCACGTCTGGAGGCTGCGCTCCTAGTGGCAGGGGACTTTACTGCAGGGAAACTTAAATCAGTTTTACCTCATTTCTATCAGCATGTTAAATGTGCAACCAGAGGGAAAACAATTCTAGACCATTTTTACTGCACACACAGAGATGCATTCAAAACTCTCCCTCACTCTCCATTTGGCAAATCGGACCATAATTCTATCCTCATGATTCCTTCTGACAAACTAAAGTTGAAACAGGAAGCACCAGTGACTCGGTTTATAAAAAAGTGGTAAGATGAAGCAGATGCTAAACTACAGGACTGTTTTGCTAGCACAGACTGGAATTTGTTCCCGGGATTCTTCCGATGGCATTAAGTACACCACATCAGTCGCTGGATTTATCAATAAGTGCATAGAGGTCGTCATCCCCACAGTGACAGTACGTACATAGCCCAACCAAAATCCATGTATTACAGGCAACATTCGCACTGAGCTAAAGGGTAGAGCTGCCGCTTTCAAGAAGCGGGACTCTAACTTGGAAGCTTATAAGAAACCCCGCTATGCCCTCCAACGAACCATCAAACAGGCAAAGCGTCAATACAGGACTAAGGTCGACTCGTACTACACCGGCTCCAACGCTCGTCAGATGTCGCAGGGCTTGCAAACTATTACAGACTACAAAGGGAAGCACAGCCGAGAACTGCGCAGTGACACGAGCCTTCCAGACGAGCTAAATAACTTCTACGCTCGCCCCCATAGACCACCATAGTCCCTGTAGCCAAGAACATTAAGGTAACCTGCCTAAATGACTAGCGACCTGCAGCACTCACGTCTGTAGGCATGAAGTGCTTTGAAAGGCTGGTCATGGCTCACAACAGCATTATCCCAGAAACCCTAGACCCACTCAAATTTCCATACCGCACCAACAGATCCACAGATGATGGAATCTCTATTGCACTCCACACTGCCCTTTCACACCTGGACAAAAGGAACACCTATGTGAGAATGCTATTCATTGACTACAGCTCAGCGTTCAACACCATAGTGCCCTCAAAGCTCATTACTAAGCAAAGGACCCTGGGACTAAACACCTTCCTCTGCAACTGGATCCTATTCTTCCTTGACGGGCCGCCCCCAGGTGTTAAGGGTAGGTAACAACACATCCGCCACGCTGATCATTAACACGGTGGCCCCTCCCGGGTGCGTACTCAGTCGCCTCCTGTACTCCCTGTTCACCCAAGACTGCATGTCCAAGCATGACTCCAACACCATCATTAAATTGGCTGATGATACAACAGTGGTAGGCCTGATCACCGAACAATGGTGAGACAGCCTATAGGTAGGAGGTCAGAGACCACCACCAACATGTGGTGCAAGGACAACAACCTCTCCCTCAACATGATCAAGACAAAGGAGATGATTGTGGACTACAGGAAATGGAGAACCGAGCACACCCCTATTGATGGGGCTGTAGTGGAGCAGGTTGAGAGCTTCAAGTTCCTTGGCGTCCACATCACCAACAAACTAACATGGTCCAAGCACACCACGACAGTCGTGAAGAGGGCACAACAAAACCTATTCCCCCTCAGGAGACTGAAAAGATTTGGTATGGGTCCTCAGATCCTCAAAAGGTTGTTGCCTGGTATGGCAACTGCTCGGCCTCCGACCGCACGGCACTACAGAGGGTAGTGAGTACAGCCCAGTATATCACCGGGGCCAAGCTTCCTGCCATCCAGGACCTCTATACCAGGCGGTGTCAGAGGCCCTAAAAATGTTAAGGTCTGTTGTATTCGGCACATGTGACAAATACAATTTGATTTGATGAAACCTGGCACCATCCCTACGGTGAAGCATGGTGGTGGCAGTATCATGCTGTGGGGATGTTTCAGCGGCAGGGATTGGAAGACTAGTCATGATCGAGGAAAAGATGAACGGAGGAAAGTACAGAAAGATCCTTGATGAAAACCTGCTCCAGAGCACTCAGGACCTCAGACTGGGGCGTAGGTTCACCTTCCAACAGGACAACGACCCTAAGCACACAGCCAAGAAAATGCATGAGTGGCTTTGGGACAAGTCTTTGAATGTCCTTGAGTGGCCCAGCCAGAGCCCGGAGAGTCCTAACATCTCTGGAGAGACTTGAAAATAGCTGTGCAGCAACGCTCCCTATCCAACCTGAGGATCTGCAGAGAAGAATAGGAGAAACTCCCCAAATGCAGGTGTGCCAAGGTTGTAGCGTCATACCCACGAAGACCCGATGCTGTAATCTCTGCCAAAGGTACTTCAACAAACAAAGTACTGAATAAAGGGTCTGAATACTTATGTAAATGTAATATTTCCATTTTCTTCCCTAAAAACCTATTTTTACTTTGTCATTATGGTGTGTAGATTAATGAGGGGGAAAACCATTTCAGAATAAGGCTGTAACTTTACAAAATGTGGTAAAGGCAAGGGGTCGGAATATTTTCTCGAATACACTGTAAATATGTGATGTGCATAGACAGTATGGACAATATATACTGCAAGTAGGAAAAAGGTATGTAAAGCAGTAGTTATATAGCATGAGCTATTTTGAGAATACCGTATAGATAAAGTAATCAAAGTTGAATCCTTCAAAGATCAACCTACATATAAAAACAACAATGTTGCAGGAATGGTAATCTTATCTGTTCCTTACAACAGAAATGACTTCAGAACAATAAACATTTTTAAAGTGACCCATGTTCAATGACTATGTATATAGGGCAGCAGTCTAAGCTGCAGGGTAGAGTACTGGGTGGTAGACGGCTAGTGACAGTGTCTAAGGTGCAGGGCAGGGTACCAGCTTTGATGCACCTGTATTTTCTCCAGCTGCTAGAAGGTAGCAGGATGATTAGGCCGTCGCCAGGTGGCCGGATTCTGTAAACGTACTGGGACGGGAGACATTGTGCCCTCAGTGATGCGTTGGGCTGACCGCGCCACCCACTGGAGCCCTGTGGTTGCGGGCGGTGCAGTTGCCGTACCAGGCAGTGAACAGCCCGGCAGAATGCTCTCGATGGTGCATTTGTAGAGGTTTGTGAGGTTCTGACGGGTGAAGCCAAAGTTCTTTAGCCTCCTGAGGTTGAAGAGGCGCTGTTGCGCCTTCTTCACAGGTCCTCAGTGATGTGCACGCCGAGGAGCTTTTAATCCTCTCCACTGCAGCCCCATCTATGTGGATGGGGGCTTTCTCTCTCTGCATTCTCCTGTCGTCCACGAACAGCTCTATCGTTTTGTTTGACGTTGAGGGAGAGGTTATTTTCCTGGCACCAATCTGCCAAGGCTCTCACCTCCTCCCTGTAGGCTGTCAAGTCATTGTTGATGATTGAGTTGGAGATGTGCATAGCCACGCAGTCATGGGTAAATAGAGAGTACAGGAGGGGGCTGAGCACGCACCCGTGGGGCCCCATGTTGCCTTCCTTCACCATCTGGGGTCGGCCTGCAAGGAAGTCGAGGACCCAATTTCACAGTAGGAACAACATCCTCTATGCACTTCCTGATGAACCCAGTTACTGACTCGATGTATACGTCGATACTATTCCAAAAGACAACCCGGAAAATCAAAACAATCCTGAAGCATGTATTCCAATTGGTCAGATCAACATTGAACAGTCCTCACTACCTATAGGGGGTGGATTCGTGCTTATAAAAGTGTTCCTAAAGATTTATACAAGTTAATTACTTTCAAATCAATAAGAGACTTTAACCTTTTGTGACCTCCAAGTTGTTGATTCCATTTAAGACCAACTCCAGGGAATAAAACCTACTCATAAGAGGAAGTGTAATTATTTTCTTAATAAGGAGGAAATTGATTTCTTAAGTCACCATTAAATGGAACTAATGTAAATAAATTACTTATAGCAGGACATTGCAATGGGTTTTTCAAGACTACATCGACAGTCATTAGTTGACTGATGTATTGAGTTGGCTCACTTGCTGTATCTCTGACCTTTCTACACCCACTCAAACAAACATAGAATTGGTTGAGAAAACCACAACTGCATTACAGAAAAACGTCCTATGACAGAAGTTGTGTCTTAAGTTGCTGTTATAAAAGGCATTACGAATGTATAAACATGGGGATTACAGTACCCCCAAAAATGAAGGCATCGTATGGTAAGGTACTCAATTCTAAATTCTGTCAAAGGAGGATTCAATGTTTTCATCACAGAACAAAGATTAGAAGGTGGCTTGATAATAAATTATTCGGATTGTTTAATGCCAAATCTTGTGATATTAGATTGTGAATTACTCTTCATGCTGGAATGGAAAAGCTCAAGGGGCAATTATTATTAATCCTAATTAATCAGTTGGAGGTGCAGAACAAATTCATGTGATTTTGGAGAAGAGGCACCATGCAGCATCAGGACCCATATTCATAAAGAGTCTCACAGTCGTAGGAGTACTGATCTAGGAATAGGTCCCCCACTGTCCATATAATCCTGTTCATTATGATCTAAATGGCAAAAAAATGAATCTAGATCAGCAGTCCTACTCTGAGTTGCTTTAGGAATATGAGCCCAGACTTTGTCAACATGACCCAGAAAAGGTTTCTTTGCCAATGCTCTTTTCTGCTGCTACTCTTCCTACCAACTCTCTTTAGTAAAAAATTATTTTGGAAGCACTTGCAAGTTTATAGTTAATAATTTAAGGTCTTGGCAGTTAGCAAAACAAATCCGAAAGCATCAACATGTCAAACGCTGAAGATGATTTTTACTTGTTAGGTCAAGTTTTGCTATTCAAAAACACCTTTGTTGATATAAAATAAACCAAGCATAGGTATACATTATTTCCACAAAATGCACATCCGTTGAGTCAATTCCAATAAATAGCCAATAGGAGAAAGGCAAGGCAATAAAGTATAAATTCCATGTAGGCATACTATATAATTAGTTGGGTTATTGATTTGACTTAGAGGCTTATTTTCAGGTGTCACTCATTCCACTCCAAATGTAAATCGGCCAGGCAGCTTAATCAAGCATAGAAACTCTGTACATGGCAACTCAGTCGCGAGTCAAGTTCATGTGCATAGCATGACTTTCATTGTAAACAAGTGTGACATGCACAAGCAGGGGGAATTACAAACCTGAAGATGTGTGCTGTCGCCCAAAACCAAACCATCATGATCTCCAGGCTCCGAAATATTGGATTTGTGCTAGCCTATGCTAGGCATATAGGTTCTGTTGTACTCTGCCTGGAGATTTCCCCAGTACAGGGGTTTCACGACTGAACGAGGCATTGTGGTAGAGTCACTGTGTGTGTGGTACTGGCTCTGTCTAAATCTAAATGAATGGTTGTCAAACATAACGGTTGGTGTTTGTTTACCACGATAACAGCCATTTAAAAAGCCATTGTTACGTAGCCCAGACACTTTTTGGCAAACGGTCGTCTTTTGGCATGACAGTCGCTCTGTCTAACTCAGAGGTTGTCAAAATAGAACTTGTTTTTTTGTTAATGTTGTTTGCTTAAATGTAGCCCAGTGTACAGACTGAGGGTGCTCTGAACTCCACTGAATGGCTGAGGCAATGATGGAGCAATCCAGTGATGGGTTAAATAATCAATGCTATTGAAATGTGGCTGTCTGGTTTATGCAGCTCTTTACAATTAATTAGCCTCTGCTGTGCTCTTGAAATATGACGATGGGGGTAGTCCATTTATTCATAGCGCCAAAACTTTATGGTTATATCATTCAAATGTATTCTGAAGGGGGATCTAATTAACACACATTTGCAAGTACATTTTAAGAAAAATCATCTGGGCACACAAACAAAATAGGCACTGTATCGGTATGCATTTATTTGACAAGGAAGGAATCAACTTTAGTGGCAGACAAAATATGCTATTTAGTCTAATAATAATTTATTCCGTTTAAATTGTGTTTTTCATTAGAGAAATAATCTAAACGTTCAGTATGTGGTTTATTGTGTGCTATGGATGCTGGGAATGTTGCATTTTCCGCATTTCATTGCCTTCCCATCTTTTCAACTGAAAAAAGCCTATGGGCTGAAAAGCTGAAGATAACTATTACAGTAAGGAATGATGAAACAGGATCTACCTTGAGCATTGCAGTCTAGTCTAGCATCCTAGTGCAGAGTGGGGTTTTCTCTTTGTGCATTTCATGTTTAATAGACTCACCCCAGATAACCTACAGTACATTCCAGAAGTCTGTTTGTCTAAAATATCAGTTGTCTTTTCTTAGGGATTTTTCCCAACATGTATCCTCCACACTCCTATCCCCAACGGAGCATCAAAGTCTGAGAGACAAAAACCTCATGGCTTGCAGGCATCTTTACATGAATAACTATTTCCTTTCAATAGCTTCTAACACTTTCTGGTTAAACTATTGTAAAAGAGGGGCTTTTGAGGAGGGAGTCAGAAGTGTAAGTGTTGTACTTTACGCTGCGAGGTGTTCGTCATTGATGATCACCAAACTCACTGGCCAGTGGAGGGGAGAAACGATTCTCTTGGATCAAAACGTCTGCTGCCAAAGATGCAGATCAGTATTGGTTCCTCATGGGACCTTGTCGGAGCACAAAGAAACTCATGTCCCATTGCCGGTGCTCTACAGTTTTGAAATGATACATCATTTAAGAGCACTAAAAGTGTGGTTTTTGCTTTGCTTATTTTACGTGCCTCCTCCACTAGATATGAGTCATAAACATGTTATAGAGCAGAAACAAACCAAAACATTGAGCCAGAATACATGAGCCGCAGCCTTGACAGCAGGCAAAACAATGTACTATACAGTAGCTTCGGGTAGGGGGGGGGGGTTAGCTATTCGCTTACCACTCTTCTCCCAACGGAGGACTGTATAAATACATCCACTGTTCTCGTCTCTCAGTAAAGTCCCCAGTGACAACAAGACTGTAAAGCTTCATTTTTACCCAACAACTCCACCGTCTGAGACATCAGCACATGCGAGAGCATTAGAGCAGGCAGCGCTTGTTATTCCTCGTCATTGAAAATACAATTGGGGGAAAACCAGTGTTGCAAAAGAACTGCGAGAGACTTGTCAACATATTATGACATAGAATAAACATGGAATATACAGCCATCAATCAAGTACGGTTTTCATCTCATTTCAACCAACGTTGCAAACATGAGCGTGTGTAAAAATGCCAACTGAAACACATCGACTTAACCTGACTAACAGGTTGCTACATCAACTTTTAACCACAACTATGTGTACGTTGACATATCATTTTTCATTTTTCCATCCTGCGTTCAATTGGCTGGCGAAAATGACATTGAATTTCAGATTTGATCAGCCATATTTATTTGACCTGGTTTCAATGTTGATAGTAAAATGGTATGTTTTCCAAGTGCGTTGTTTCCACGGCATGCTATATCAACCTAAATAAAATAGTTCAATTAAAATAAAAACGCGGTGAAAGCCACCATCCAGTGTTTTCTGCCTGAATAATGACTCCTATTGGTATATGAGGGGTAACGCTCTTCAGTGAGAACGAGTCTTCCATCCAGCTGCCTACCTCTATGTACCCTGCTTAGCTTTGGAAACATGCTGAATATCATGTCAACACTTTTAGACACTGACCAGCTTCCATACTCATTTCCATAGACTACATAAGTAGCATTAAATACACTACATGAAAAAGTATGTGTGTTCGACCGCTCGTCGAACATCTCATTCCAAATTCATGGGCATTAATACGGAGTTGGTCCTCCCTTTGCTCCTATAACAGCCTCCACTCTTCTGGGAAGGCTTTCCCCTTTCCACTAGATGTTTCAACATTGCTGCGGGGTCTTGCATCCATTCAGCCAAAAGCGCATTAGCGAGGTCGACCACTGACGTTTGAGTGATTTAGGCCTGGCTCGCAGTCGGCGTTCCAATTCATCCCAAAGCTGTTTTATGGGGTTGAGGTCAGGGCTCTGTGCAGGCCAGTCAAGTTCTTCCACACCGATCTCGACAAATGATTTCTGTATGGACCGCACTTTGTGCAATGGGGCATTGTCATGCTGAAACAGGAAAGGGGCTTCCACCAAACTGTTTCCACACAGTTGGAAGCACAGAGTCATCTAGAATGTCATTGTATGCTGTAGCATTAAGATTTCCGTTCATTAGAACTAAGGGCCTAGCCCTAACCATGAAAAACAGCCCAGACCATTATTCCTCCTCCACCAAACTTTACAGTTGGCACTATGTATTGGGGCAGGTAGCGTTCTCCTGGCATCCGCTAAACCCAGATAACTGTGCCAAGTTGAACGTCACTGAGCTCTTCTGTAAGGCCATTCTACTGCCAATTTGTATCTATGGAAATTGTATGGTTGTGTGCTCGATTTTATACACCCGTCAGTAACGGTGTGGTTGAAATAGCTGAATATACTCATTTGAAGGGATGTCAACATACTTTTGTATATATAGTGTAGCTGAAAGGACCTAACTAACATTTCTTACACAACTGTATATGAAAGTAAATTAGGCATGAGATTGGGATGGTGTACGCGTCATTGACATCTGATCTTCCCAACAAAGGAAACCATAATTTCAATGTGTAGCTAGGTCTACTATCAATTATCCGTGGTTGATTGGATCTTTGGAAGTGGTTACCTTTTTCCCTTCATGATATTAATAATACACTTTTACCTTTGTTATTAATATTATTCATAATATGTAGTACAGTATATATTCTATCCAAGCAGAACATCCATCTCCTTCAAATGTTGTCATTTGTTTGCATTCACAGTTCAATATCTAATTTGTCTACAAATTAATGATTGATATGTTGGATTCAAGTCTCCATCTCAACCCAAAATCTAGGTTATAGAATTGCAAGAAATAAACTTGACTAAATAAACTTGACTAAATAAACTTGACTAAATAAACTTGACTAAATAAACTTGACTAAATAAAGTTTGATTTGATTTAGTCTTATTCTTCAACTTAGATTTTTGGTTAAAATGGAGATGTGAATTTGACATAATATCTTGTAGATTCAATTTGATATCAACCAACCATCTTTCATATACAAGACAATATCCAAAGGTAAAAGTGTGTTATTAGTATCATGAATTTGGCATCATATTTATAGGGCTAAAAGGTACAGTAACTACTTCTAAACTTCAAAAGATCCAATCAACCATAGTCGAATGATAGCATACCTAGCTTCACGTTGAAATTATGGTGTCCTTTGGGCAAATCAGATGTCAATGTAGCCTACATAAACCCAACCTCACTCCAAATTAACAAGACGCTTCTGTAAGAAAAGTTAGGTGGTCCTTTCAACTATTCAATGTTATTTATGTAGTCTACGCAAATGAGTATGGAAGCTGATAAATGTCTAAATGTGTTGACATGATAGCTCAGCTGAAAAATTAAACACAGCTTGTTTCCATAGCTAAGCAGGGTACACACAACAAAAAGGTTTCTATTGTGGTTATAGGCTACAACAAAGGTTTCCATTGTGGTTATCAAATTAAACTATTTGTCACGTGCGCCAAATACAACAAGTGTAGACCTTACTGTGAAATGCTTACTTAACCAACAGTGCAGTTCAAGAAGAGTCAAGAAGATATTTACCAAATAAACTCAAGTAAAAAATAATAAAAAGTAACAATAACATAATAACGAGGTTATATACAGGGGGTACTGTTAGCGAGTCATTGTGCAGGGGTACAAGTTAGTTGAGGTCATTTATACATGTAGGTAGGGGTGAAGTGACTATGCATAGATAATAAACAGCGAGTAGCAGCAGTGTACAAAACAAATCAATGTAATAGTCTGGTGGCCATTTGGTTAATTGTTCAGAAGTCTTTTGGCTTGGGGGCAGAAGCTGTTAAGGAGCCTTTTGGTCCTAGACTTGGCGCTCCGGTACTGCTTGCCATGCTGTAGCAGAGAAAACAGTCTATGACTTAGGTGACTGGAGTCCCAGACACTTTTATAGGATTTCCACTGACACCGCCTATTATATAGGTCCTAGATTGCAGGACGAAGTGATGTACTAGGCCGTACGCACTACCCTCTGTAGCTGCTTACGATTGGATGGCGAGCAGTTGCCATACCATGTCCTGGCACCACACTGCCAGTTCTCTGACCTCCCTATAGGTTGTTTCAACGTTGTCGATGATCAGGCCTAACACTTTTGTGTCGTCAGCAAACTTTTCCTTTTGTCCAGATGAGAAAGGGCAGTGTGGTGTGCGATTGAGATTGCGTCATCTGTGGATCTGTTGGGAATTGGAGTGGGTCGAGGGTATCCTGGAGGATGCTGTTAATGTGAGCCATGACCAGCCTTTCAAAACACTTCATAGCTACCGATGTGAGTGCTACGGGGCGGGAATCATTTTGGCAAGTTACCTTCACTTCCTTGGGCACAGGGACTATGGTGGTCCGCTTGAAACATGTTGGTATTATAGACTCCGTCAGGGAGAGGTTCAAAATGTCAGTGAAGAAACTTGCCAGTTTGTCCACGCATGCTCTGAGTACACGTCCTGGTAATCCATCTGGCCCCCAGGCTTGGTGAATGTTGACCTGTTAAAAAAAGTCTTGCTCACATCGGTTACCAAGAGCATTATCACACAGTCATCCAGAACAGCTGGTGCTCTCGTGCATGCTTCAGTGTTGGTTTTAGGCTACAACCAAGGTGTCCATTGTGGTTATAGGCTACAAGCAAGGTTTCCATTGTGGTACTCCAAGTAAACTGAAATACTTGAAGAAAGGAAAGAATTTAGATTCAGTAAAGACACTGTTTTTACCACAGATATAGTCATCCGATTTAACACACTTTATCGTGAAGAATCACAAAATGGTTGCATGCATCTCATGACTAAATACTCTAAATGTTGAGGAATACGATTTATAAGCGGAGGTCACCAGCTTAGGGTCCCATTGACCTTTTGGTATGTTTACATCACATGTAGATCAATGTGTCCCTCCTCAACTGACAATTTAACTGGTACACTGAAATGACCGCTAATTATTGCCATCATTTTGTCTTCGCATGTATAGTTCTGAGCCTATTTTTTTGTTACTGTGCTGTAGTAGCAACATTAGAGAGAGCTAGGATTTCACATGGAACTAAACCTCTGATAAGTGATATCTAACGCTCTGCTTATCAGCTCTGTACCACTCAACCTGACCGCTGGAGTTGCACCTTTAATCCTGCTGATAGAAGAATCACACTCCATCCCCTTTAACTTCACACTCAATCAGACATATCCTCTTTAAAACTGTTCCTGAAGCACTTTCATAAGCCTGCTGTACAGCTGCCGATTAAACTGGGCATTGAACTTTACAGCTATGCCATGATACCCTTGTAACTGCCAGGTTCTATAATCATGGTGAGGGAGGAAGCGACTTCCCCCTTAAATGTTAATTGAATTGGAAAATTTGTCTGGAGTCATGATAAACTCGATGCTAAATGGGTGTGGTGGTTTGGTGTATGACTATGAGGGAGGGAGGACATGGTGGATTTAATTTGATTTGAATGTGAAGAACATTAAGTAGATGGCTCTGTTGAGTTACTCTATTTCCTTTCACCATCCTCATTTCTAAATGAAATTAAGAGGATGAACACCGTCGATGAGGGCTATTCAAAATGGAAACCAATTTCAAATGATGCTTTCATGGCTTTCCACTGTGATGCTGGAAATACTCTCCTGTTCATTAGGGGTCTGTGACCAGACGGCGTGAGTAGGACTGGAAACTAAAGGACGATCAACTGTTGCTGCATTGTAATGCGGAATTAGGGAATGTGTATTAACTTTACAAACATGCACACAATTGCTGGACTCCTGATTAGTGCAACACTTCTGTCGAAACCAATCTTCAAAGCAAACACACGCAAGTTGAAGCATTTTCTTCAATTTGCCACAAAATGAAAAACAGTTTTGTGCTGAAACAGCACATAGAGGTCAGGCAGCAATTTAAACTCTTGTGAATACCCTTCTCAGTGAGAATAATAAGATGAGTGGCCCCAACACTATAATTGGTTTTCCTTTGGCAGCCATCAGTGTCCCCATGGCGACGCTATCTGTCAACAGGTATCGCATCTTACTCCGTCTTATAGATCCTTCAACTCTTCAAAAGATCACGCCTCTTTACGTTTTTAATTCAAAACATGGTTCTCCCAGACTACAGAGCCTTATATTTAGATATCAATATATTTGTCTATGCCGGAACTCCATTCCTTAGGACTGTGTTATTTGAGCAACATCTACACAAGATGTCAGGACTGGGGACTTGGTTTACTTACAGATCAAAGTTCAGCGAGACTAAAAGGAGATCTCCTCTGAAGTGGGGGGGGACCTTAAATCAACTTCATTGAAATTACGTGGAAACAACGTTGATACAACCAGTGTGTGCCAAGTGGGATGTAGGTCTTCTCACATACGAAAGGTGTAGCGTCACAAGTAACCGTTTGAGGACATCAATCATCAATCACATCAAACATCTATAAAAGGTCAACTGTTTATTTCCACTTATTCCATTTTTTCACCAGTTTTGTGAAAATAGAGAGGAGCTGAGAGGAGTTTTTCGACTTTGTGTTTAAACTCGGGGTAATTCAGTTATGAGAACTTGGTAACAAACATTTTTCATAGTGTTTATTAGGGACGCACGATATAAATCGGTGAGCATATCGTAATCGGCCGATATCGGCTAAAAACGCCAACATCGGAATCATGTCTAGTTTAACAAGCGATGTGCAAAACCAATGTCAAAGCTGACGTGCTTACGTATATATTATGTAATGACGTCACGAAAAATACAGTGACACACAAAACAAAAGCAGAAAAATACTAAGCGCACACTTCCAACCTCTTGTTGGAAAGGTGGCATCCTATGATGGTGCCACGTTGAAAATGGGACAGGCTTAAATAGACAAATCCACTAATTTGAAGGGGTGTCCACATACTTTTGTATATATATATAATGTATTACACCTGAGCTTTAAAGAAATACTGCTTGAGATATTACAAAAGTAGCTCAAAGATCATTTGACTTCAGACCAGGAGCATGGATGGATCCTTCAAAATGTGATTAAATACCCTGGCGTTATGAACACTGAATTGTCTGGTGAAGTCATGCATGACTTAGCGCTTTACCTTAACGCACAATCCATGAATAAAAATGAGGAGCATAGGTAAAAGAAGAATTTAAAAGCTTCAGAAATGTCCTTGAAAAGGAGTTAGATAGTAAGTGAAAAGTGGTGCATCAGCATCTCTATAGAGAATCTATGAATGACAAATTTTGGAAAGTCACAAGGTCCATGTTTTAATCCAGTTTATGAATTGATGAGAACTGGAGGACAATCAGGTCAACATTTATAAAAGGAGTCAGGTATTCGTTGTATTCCTTGTTTACGTTCCTGGATAAAATAGTTTTCAAGGAAAACAGTGGGCTAAAACGGTTTGTCCAACCTGGAAGGCTTTGGATTGGTAAATTCCGTCCGACGGTGATTTGTGCCAGCGCAGTGGCGTGTTTTGGAGCCAGGCTTCCCAAATATTTGACCAATAAATGTTTTTAAATGTGTTTTCATAATTTTTCCGTCAATTCGCAAGTGGCTGAATCTAACCAGAGAAATCATCTGAGCGAGCCCACAGAGCTGTCATCGAGGCAAAGGGTGGCTTCTTTGAAGAATCTCAAATATAAAATATACTTAGATTTGTTGAACACTTTGTTACTATAGGATTCCATGTGTTATTTCATAGTTTTGATGTCTTCATTCTACAATGTAGAAAATAGTAAAAAAGAAAAACCCTAGAATGAGGAGGTGTCCAAACTTCTGACTGGTACTCTGTGTGTGTGTGTGTGTGTGTGTGTGTGTGTGTGTGTGTGTGTGTGTGTGTGTGTGTGTGTGTGTGTGTGTGTGTGTGTGTGTGTGTGTGTGTGTGTGTGTGTGTGTGTGTGTGTGTGTGTGTGTGTGTGTGTGTGTGTGTATACAGTTGAAGTCAGAAGTTTACATACACCGTAGCCAAATAAATGTCAACTCAGTTTTTCACAATTCCTGACATTTAATTCTAGTAAAAATGCACCGTCTTAGGTCAGTTAGGATCACCACTTAATTTTAAGAAAATTAAATGTCAGAATAATAGTAGTGAGAATGTATGACTTATTTCAGCTTTTATTTCTTTCATCACATAACCAGTGGGTCAGAAGTTTACATACTCTCATGTCTGGCAGACATATCAGTGTGGATGACGGATCACCACCTCAAGCTGAACCTCGGCAAGACGGAGCTGCTCTTCCTCCCGGGGAAGGACTGCCCGTTCCATGATCTCGCCATCACGGTTGACAACTCCATTGTGTCCTCCTCCCAGAGCGCTAAGAACCTTGGCGTGATCCTGGACAACAACTTGTCGTTCTCAACTAACATCAAGGCGGTGGCCCGTTCCTGTAGGTTCATGCTCTACAACATCCGCAGAGTACGACCCTGCCTCACACAGGAAGCGGCGCAGGTCCTAATCCAGGCACTTGTCATCTCCCGTCTGGATTACTGCAACTCGCTGTTGGCTGGGCTCCCTGCCTGTGCCATTAAACCCCTACAACTCATCCAGAACGCCGCAGCCCGTCTGGTGTTCAACCTTCCCAAGTTCACTCACGTCACCCCGCTCCTCCGCTCTCTCCACTGGCTTCCAGTTGAAGCTCGCATCCGCTACAAGACCATGGTGCTTGCCTACGGAGCTGTGAGGGGAACGGCACCTCAGTACCTCCAGGCTCTGATCAGGCCCTACACCCAAACAAGGGCACTGCGTTCATCCACCTCTGGCCTGCTCGCCTCCCTACCACTGAGGAAGTACAGTTCCCGCTCACTATTGTAAAGTGGCTCTTCCACTGGATGTCATAAGGTGAATGCACCAATTTGTAAGTCGCTCTGGATAAGAGCGTCTGCTAAATGACTTAAATGTAATGTAAATGTAAATGTCCCAAAAAGCATTATGCTAAACTCACAATAATTCAAATGCTCTCTGATTTTTTCTTTGTTTGAGCTGTGCAGTTTATGGCCATTGCAATTAATGCTACAAAGTCAACCTTTTTCACCTGTAATGTGATCCCTTGATTGCAGAGAAACATTCACTGGTGCAATTATTATTGCCACTCGCCCTACACCCAAACAAGGGCACTGCGTTCATCCACCTCTGGCCTGCTCGCCTCCCTACCACTGAGGAAGTACAGTTCCCGCTCAGCCCAGTCAAAACTGTTCGCTGCTCTGGCCCCCCAATGGTGGAACAAACTCCCTCACGACGCCAGGACAGCGGAGTCAATCACCACCTTCCGGAGACACCTGAAACCCCACCTCTTTAAGGAATACCTAGGATAGGATAAGTAATCCTTCCCCCCCCTAAAAGATTTAGATGCACTATTGTAAAGTGGCTGTTCCACTGGATGTCATAAGGTGAATGCACCAATTTGTAAGTCGCTCTGGATAAGAGCGTCTGCTAAATGACTTAAATGTAAAATGTAAATGTACTCTCAATTAGTATTTGGTACCATTACCAATAAATTGTTTAACTTGGGTCAAACATTTTGGGCAGCCTTCCACAAGCTTCCCACAATAAGTTGGGTGAATTTTGGCCCATTCCTTGTGACCGAGCTGGTGTAACTGAGTCAGGTTTGTTGGCCTCCTTGCTCACATACACTTGTTCCGTTCAGCCCACACATTTTCTATGGGATTGAGGTCAAGGCTTTGTGATGGCTACTCCAATACCATGACTTTGTTGTCCTTAAGCCATTTTGCCACAACGTTGGAAGTATGCTTGGGGTCATTGTCCATGTGGAAGACCCATTTGCGACCAAGCATTAACATCCTGCTGAGGTCTTGAGATGTTGCTTCAACATGTCCACAATTTTACATCCTCATGATGCCATCTATTTTGTGAAGTGCACCAGTCCCTCCTGCAGCAAAGCACCCCCACAACATGATGCTGCCACCCCCGTGCTTCATGGTTGGGATGGTGTTCTTCGGCTTGCAAGTCTCCCCATTTTTCCTCCAAACATAACGATGGTCATTATGGCCAAACAGTTCTATTTTTGTTTCATCAGACCAGAGGACATTTCTCCAAAAAGTACGACCTCTGTCCCCATGTGCAGTTGCAAACCGTAGTCTGGCTTTTTATGGCGGTTTTGGAGCAGTGGCTTCTTCCTTGCTGAGCAGCCTTTCAGGTTATGTCAATATAGGACTCGTTTTACTGTGGATATAGATACTTTTGTACCCGTTTCCTCCAGCATCTTCACAGGGTCTTTTGCAGTTGTTCTGGGATTGATTTGTAGTTTTCGCACCAAAGTATGTTCATCTCTAAAGTATGTTCATCTCTAGTTTGTAGACAGTCAGGCATTTGGAAATTACTCTCAAGGATGAACCAGACTTCCAGTGGTCTACAATTTTTTTTTTAAGGTCTTGGCTGATTTCTTTTGATTTTCCTATGATGTCAAGCAAAAAGAGGCACTGAGTTTGATGGTCTGCCTCGAAATACATCCACAGGTACACCTCCAATTGACTCAAATGATGTCAATTAGCCTATCAGAAGCTTCTAAAGCCCTGACATAATTTTCATGAATTTTCCAAGCTGTTTAAAGGCACAGTTAACTTGGTGAATGTAAACTTCTGACACACTGGAATTGTGATACAGTGAATTATAAGTGAAATAACCTGTCTGAAAACAATTGTTGGGAAAATTAGATGTCCTAAACTACTTGCCAAAACTATAGTTTGTTAACAAGACATTTGTGGAGTGGTTGGAAAACGAGTTTTAATGACTCCAACGTAAGTGCATGTAAACTTCCGCCTTCAACTGTATATAAACTCAGCAAAAAACAAAGTCCTCTTACTGTCAACTGTGTTTATTTTCAGCAACCTTAACCTGTGTAAATATTTGTATGAACATAACATTCAACAACTGGAGACATAAACTGAACAAGTTCCAGACAGGTGACTAACAGAAACGGAATAATGTGTCCCTGAAAAATGGTGGTGCTGGGGCGGGGGTCAATAATATATAATATAATAATATATGCCATTTAGCAGACGCTTTTATCCAAAGCGACTTAGTCATGTGTGCATACATTCTACGTATGGGTGGTCCCGGGGATCGAACCCACTACCCTGGCGTTACAAGCGCCATGCTCTACCAACTGAGCTACAGAAGGACCACAAAATCAAAAGTAAGTCCGTATCTGGTGTGGCCACCAGCTGCATTATGTACTGCAGTGCATCTCCTCCTCATGGACTGCACCAGATCTGCCAGTTCTTGCTGTGAGATGTTACCCCACTCTTCCACCAAGGCACCTGCAAGTTCCCGGACATTTCTGGGAGGAGTGGTCCTAGCCCTCACACTCCGAGCCAACAGGTCCCAGACGTGTTCAATGGGATTGAGATCCGGGCTCTTCGCTGGCCATGGCAGAACACTGACATTCCTGTCTTGCAGGAAATCATGCACAGAACGAGCAGTGTGGCTGGTGGCATTGTCATGCTGGAGGGTCATGTCAGAATGAGCTTGCAGGAAGGGTACCACATGAGGGAGGAGTATGTCTTCCCTGTAACGCACAGTGTTGAGATTGCCTGGAATGACAACAAGCTCAGTCCAATGATGCTGTGATACACCGCCACAGACCATGACAGACCTTCCACCTCCAAATCAATCTTGCTCCAGAGTACATGCCTCGGAGTAACGCTCATTCCTTCGATGATAAACGCGAATCCGACCATCACCCCTGGTGAGACAAAACCGCGACTCATTAGTGAAGAGCACTTCTTGCCAGTCCTTTCTGGTCCAGTGCAGGTGGGTTTGTGCTCATAGGCAACATTGTTGCCAGTGATGTAAGGCAGGTCCTCAACAGGCCTATAAGCCCTCAGTCCAGCCTCTCTCAGCCTATTGCGGACAGTCTGAGCACTGATGGTGGGATTGTGCGTTCCCGGTGTAACTCGGGAAGTTGTTGTTGCCATCCTGTACCTGTCCTGCAGATGTGTTCGGATGTACCGACCCTTGCAATTTATTGCCCTTTCCACATCTGCAGTCCTCATGCCTCCTTGCAGCATGCCTAAGGCAAGTTCACACAAATGAGCACGGACCCTGGGCATCTTTCTTTGTGTTTTTCCAGAGTCAGTAGAAAGGCCTCTTTAGTGTCCTAAATTGTCATAACTGTGACCTTAATTGGCTACCGTCTGTAAGCTGTTAGTGTCTTAATGACTGTTCCACAGGTGCATGTTCATTAATTGTTTATGGCTCATTGAACAAGCATGGGAAACAGTGCTTAAACCCTTTACAATGAAGATCTGATTTTTACGAATTATCTTAGAAAGACAGGGTCCTGAAAAAGGGACTTTTTTTAATGAGTTTATATCTCTCATCATACACACACACATTATGGACAGTATGTGGATAGAATGTAGTATATCTGAAGAATACATACTGTAGGATAGAATAGTGTACAGTAATAGTTCAATATGATGGCCTTGACTAGAACACAGTTTAAACATATGAAATGGGGAAAAGAACTACGTAAAGTGACCAGTCTAGTGACCAGTGTTCCACCAGATGTATGTACTTGAGACGATTATTTTAAAATCGCACACAGAAAAAGTTAGTTGCTAATGGCAGCATGCAGTACCCTGGTCGGCCTTCAAATGGAGGTACTCAATGAGAGAGGGCAGCTAGCCTGCAAAGTCACTTCCTGGAGTAGCTCAAACTGCACATGTTAATGTCTCAATGAGACGCCATCGTAACCAACTTCATTTGGCTTCAATGTGCTATTGAGTCTTTACATAGGAAGGATTGGTGTCACGGGATTAATGTCCATTCATATATGCAGTCATTGCGAAGACCACAGGACCCCGGGAGACTGTAAAGAGTTCCAGTGCCTTGCCCGTTTCTTGTACAGAGCCCAAGAACAGCTCTCTTTCTGTGTGTGTGTGTGTGCCTATTGTAGAGGATGCCATGCCACCCGGTAGACTGCCATGATGACTGTGGGGTGATTATGCTACCAGTTCAGGTCAGCCACAGAGCACCGCAGGGGTTTCACTGAAATCAGTTAAATGGTCTCGGACTCTGTTCCTCCAGCCATAATAGAACAAGCAGATGGCATTCATTAGGTCACACAGTAGCAAAACAGTTTTCAACGATACAGGAAAACAATGTTTTTTTTATATATGACGATTAAGGAAAATATTGAGAAATAAGATAAACTACTGGTCTATTTAGGTTAAAATAAGCTAAATGTTCTGCCAGTTACATTAGATCATTTAGCTTGGTACGGAAAAACAAGAAATACACCAGTTAAGTGAATCATCACTCAGATATTTACACTTGTTTAGATTTCACTTTTTGCAGTGTACTGCCTCACCTCACAGCTACCACCACTCAAGCATCCCGAAATGTCTCATTTGAATGTAAATATTGTTCTAGGTATCCAGGAGATTGTCCTTTCGGGGGCATCTGAGATGAGTATTGAGGCCAATCCATCATGTTCAGACAGCTGTCAGGCTCACAGGAAAAACAATTAAAGGTTCCACATACAGGTCGAGCTCCACGGATAGTCAATGAAGTAACAGTTGGTTGCCTGCATCCTAAATGGCACCCTATCGCCTACATAGTACACGACTTTTGACCAGAGCCCTATGGGCACTGGTCAAAAGTAGTGCCCTTTATCGGCAATAGGGTGCCATTTGGAAAGCAGTGTCTGTGTGCGGTGCTGTGAACAATGGATTCATTAAAAGTTGCCAGGCACGAAGGAGAGGGATGGATGTGTGGTAGACTAGACACAATTAAAATGACCTATATTAGAAGGTTGAGGACTCACGGGACTATGTTGGAAGAGCGGGGAGATATTGAGCTGTATCTAATATGTTTCCAATTTGGATTGGCAAAAACATACGGTGAAGGTGGTGTGCTGGGTTTATCTTCCTGTCTCCACAGATAGACACAAAAAGAGTGTCTCAGAATTTATGAAATCATTATATGGTAAGGAACCTGTGTGCTCAGATAATAGGGAGAGTCTCCACTCTAGGTTGTCTGCACTGGCTAGCCCATGATCCAGTCATAGTCCAGTCTGGCTTGCCCCATGGTCAGACATAGGGAGAGGGTCAGTCTGGCTCGAGGGAGAGTGTTCACATTCATGGTCCAGACCTATAAAAGATTCTGCACTCTGGCTAGCCATATAGTCTAAATCAAATCAAATCAAATCAAATTTATTTATATAGCCCTTCGTACATCAGCTGATATCTCAAAGTGCTGTACAGAAACCCAGCCTAAAACCCCAAACAGCAAACAATGCAGGTGTAAAAGCACGGTGGCTAGGAAAAACTCCCTAGAAAGGCCAAAACCTAGGAAGAAACCTAGAGAGGAACCGGGCTATGTGGGGTGGCCAGTCCTCTTCTGGCTGTGCCGGGTAGAGATTATAACAGAACATGACCAAGATGTTCAAATGTTCATAAATGACCAGCATGGTCGAATAATAATAAGGCAGAACAGTTGAAACTGGAGCAGCAGCACAGTCAGGTGGACTGGGGACAGCAAGGAGCCTTCATGTCAGGTAGTCCTGGGGCACGGTCCTAGGGCTCAGGTCAGTTGAAACTGGAGCAGGAGCATGGCCAGGTGGACTGGGGACAGCAAGGAGTCCTCATGTCAGGTAGTCCTGGGACATGGTCCTAGGGCTCAGGTCCTCCGAGAGAGAGAAAGAAAGAGAGAAGGAGAGAATTAGAGAACGCACACTTAGATTCACACAGGACACCTGTCTACACTCTGGCTTGCCCATGGTGAATCTTCACTCCTGGCTAGCTCAACCACAGCACAACATCCAAAGCCACCAGCAATCATGTTTGGCTAAAATGTCGAGCAAACTAAAAACAGGCATGTGGGCCAAAACTTCCACAGCTCAAAACACAGACACACATGGTCACATGTATGCATGCATTACACACACACACACACACACACACATTCTGTAAAATCAAAGTGCTATAACATTATAAACCCAGTTGGCATTTTGACAAGTCAATACAATTTCTATCTCCTTCTGCTGCCAACTCTGCCAGACACTGGGGTATAAAACACACCAGGCTATCTGGAACATATGAGAGACATACATCACACACGGTAATCTCAAGTTATTCATATATTTGTGTTGTATTTCAGTACAAGTCTGCAATGACAATGCAATCAAGACAGTAGCAAGTATTGAATCATGGAGCATATTGTTCTCTAACGGCACTTGACAAGCCATTGATTCCAGTCAATAGTCTCTACCCCACAGGCTCTGGGATTGGGGGTGGCTTATTGACAAGCCACTTCGTCAGTAAAAAAAAAAAAGAAAGTCAATTGAAGTGATTGATAACCTCTTATGTGTGGTAATAGACAGCGCATTACTTGGTGCATTCTGTATGATGAATCAGGCTGACGTGTGGTACAATTGGACCATAAAACCCAAAGTGTGAGAGTGCAGTTACGTCCCCAATGGCACCCTATTCCCAATATAGTTTTCTACTTTTGACCATTGGGCTGCGGTCAAAAGTAGTGCACTATATGGGGTATAGAGCAGGGGTACTCAAGTACTATTTGAGAAGGTATCCGGATGGATATGGTCATTTATTGTCGTAGTAACAAACGCCCACCTTGCAACCCCACACTGTTCACGCCCTCTGGTTTTGCTGTTTTAAAGCTAATTACCTGCAATTCCACAACATTATCCATGTCTTGTGTGTGTTTAAATGATACCAGGGGCCAACCAAAGCAAGGGGAGAGAGAGAGACTGGTGCCCCCAGGTAGCCTATGGATAGATTATTTCCTGCTGTTGAACAATTTGTCATTCATCTATCCCACCAATGTTCTTTCAGGAATACAAGAACTTGCACATTGATGAAAACATTGAATGCAAGGACTCCAGTCGATAGGTGACAACTTGTGTTAAGTGAAAAAGACTGGCCATTAACCCTTATGAAGAAGAATTGAACACGCCAGGACAAGAGGTAAAACTAAACTCAATACAGATACAAAATCCACTTCATTTTAAATAACATACAAAGCTGGGTAGGGGATTCCTGTTTTGTTCACAAACCAGTGCTCATGGTGAGATGAGATCTGCACGACCTCCATGCTCGTCACTGAACTGGCCATTTCATCACATGATGCATATTTCAAACATGTCCTTGCTTACTGGAGGAGATTCCCAGATCAACATTACAGAAGAATAAGCCATGCATAGCTAAATGCTTAATGGTAAATAACCAATATGTCCTAAATGGCTCCTACTTCCTATGTAATACACTACTTTTGACCAGGGCCCAGTTTCCCAAAAGCATCTTAAGGCCAAGATCCTCATTAGAACCTTCTTCGGAGCATCACTAAATCTCAGAGCCGTTTCCAAAAGGCATTCTTACAAAAGCCGCACTTGAAAACGCTCATTATTTACCAAATGCCTCAGACCACAAGAACAGCTACAGTGCCTTCAGAACGTATTCACGCCCCTTGACTTACACATTTTTTTGTGGCGTTACAGCTCCGAATTCAAAATGGGAAAACATGGGAAATGTTAGCAAATTTATTGAATATTAAATACAGAAATATCTCAATTCACATGAGTATTCACACCCCTTTGCTATGACCCCGCCAAATTGAGCTCAGGTGCATCTAATTTCCTTTTATCATCTTTGAGATGTCGCTACACCTTCAATGGAGTCCACCTGTGACCAATTCAATTGGTTGGACATGATTTAGAAAGACGCACAGCTGTCTAGATAAGGTCCCACAGCTGTCTAGATAAGGTCCCACAGCTGTCTAGATAAGGTCCCACCGCTGTCTAGATAAAGTCCCACCGCTGTCTAGATAAAGTCCCACCGCTGTCTAGATAAAGTCCCACCGCTGTCTAGATAAAATGCCACCGCTGTATAGATAAGGTCCCACAGCTGTCTAGATAAGGTCCCACTGCTGTCTAGATAAGGTCCCACTGCTGTCTAGATAAAGTCCCACCGCTGTCTAGATAAAGTCCCACCGCTGTCTAGATAAAGCCCCACCGCTGTCTAGATAAAGTCCCACCGCTGTCTAGATAAAGTCCCACCGCTGTCTAGATAAGGTCCCACTGCTGTCTAGATAAAGTCCCACCGCTGTCTAGATAAGGTCCCACAGTTGACAGTGCACGTCAGAGCAGAAACCACAAGCTATATTTGTTTTGGGGGGGGGGGGGTAAACCACCGCCATTTTGGCATCACTGTGCCTTCTTCTGCTCTATACCATAACGTCCAAGGAACTGTCCGTAGATCTCCGAGATTGGGATGAGGCATGCAGTTGAAGTCGGAAGTTTTACATACACCTTAGACAAATACATTTCAAACTCAGTTTTTTCACAATTCCTGACATTTAATCCAAGTAAAAAATTCCCCATCTTAGGTCAGTTAGGATCACCACTTTATTTTAAGAATGTGAAATGTAGGATCATCACAATGTCAGAATAGTAGAGAGAATGATTTATTTCAGCTTTTATTTCTTTCATCACTTTCCCAGTGGGTCAGAAGCTTACATACACTCAATTAGTATTTAGTAGCATTGCCCATAAATGGTTTAACTTGGGTCAAACATTTCGGGTATCCTTCCACAAGCTTCCCACAATAAGTTGGGTGAATTTTGGCCCATTCCTCCTGACAGAGCTGGTGTAACAGACAGGTTTGTAGGCTTCCTTGCTTGCTCACACTTTTTCAGTTCTGCCCACAAATTTTCTATAGGATTGAGGTCAGGGCTTTGTGATAACCACTCCAATACCTTGACTTTGATGTCCTTAAGCTATTTTGCCACAACTTTGGAAGTATGCTTGGGGTCATTGTCCATTTAGAAGACCCATTTGCGACCCAGCTTTAACTTCCTGACTGATGTCTTGAGATGTTGCATCAATATATCTACATAATTTACCATCCTCAGGTTTCCATCTATTTTGTGAAGTGCACCAGTCTCTCCTGCAGCAAAGCACCCCCACAACATGATGCTGCCACCCCCGTACTTCACGGTTGGGATGGTGTTCTTCGGCTTGCAAGCCTCCCCCTTTTTCCTCCAAACATAACGATGGCCTAACAGTTTTTATTTCATCAGGCCAGCGGACATTTCTCCAAAAAGTACGATCTTTGTCCCCACGAGCAGTTGCAAACTGTAGTCTGGCTTTTTTTTAATGGCGGTTTTGGAGCAGTGGCTTCTTCCTTGCTGAGCGGCATCTTCACAAGGTCCTTTGCTGTTGTTCTGGGATTGATTTGTACTTTTCGCACCAAAGTACGTTCATCTCTAGGAGACAGAACGCGTCTCCTTCCTGAGCGGTATGATGGCTGCGTGGTCCCATGGTGTTTATACTTGCGTACTATTGTTTGTACAGATGAACGTGGTACCTTCAGGCATTTGGAAATTGCTCCAAAGGATAAACTAGGCTTGTGGAGGTCTTGGCTGACATCTTTTGATTTTGACCATGATGTCAAGCAAAGAGGCACTGAGTTTGAAGGTAGGCCTTGAAATACATCCACAGGTACACCTCCAATTGACTCAAATGATGTCAATTAGCCTATCAGAAGCTTCTAAAGCCACAACATAATTTTCTGGAAAGGCACAGTCAACTTAGTGAATGTAAACTTCTGACCCACTGGAATTGTGATACAGTGAATTAGAAGTGAAATAATCTGTCTGTAAACAATTACTTGTGTCATGCACAAAGTAGATGTCCTAACCGACTTGCCAAAATCATAGTTTGTTAACAAGACATTTGTGGAGTGGTTGAAAAACTGAGTTTTAATGACTCCAACCTAAGTGTATGTCAACTTCCGACGTCCACTGTATATCTGGGGAAGAGTATAAAAGAACATTTTGAGACAGATAAGTTAAAAACAGAGCACAGTGATCGACCATCATTGGGAAATGGAAAACAATACAGAACCACAGACTCTGCCTAGAGCTGGCCATCTGACCAAAATGAGCAACCGAGCAAGAATGACCACTCTGACAGGGTTACTTGCCTGAGATGGGAGAACCTGCCAAAAGGACAACCATCTGGGCTTTATGAGAGAGTGGCCAGGTGGAAGCCACTCTTGAGAAAAGGGCACATGACAGCACAGCACAGTTTGCAAAAAGGCACACGAAAGGCAAAATATTCGGTGGTCTGATGAGACAAAAATGCAACATTTGGACTGAATGCAAAAGCGCCATGTCTTCAGAAAACCAGGCACAGCTCATCACCCGTCTAACGCCATCCCTACCGTGAAGCATTGTGGTTGGCAGCATCCTGCTATGGGGATGCTTTTCAGCGGCAGGAACTGGGAGACTGGTAAGTATAGAGGAAACAATGAATGAAGCCAAATACAGGAAAATACTTAACGAGAACCTGTTTCAAAAGTGCAAACGACAGACTAGGATGAAGATTTTCATTCCAACGGGACAATGAACCCAAGCAACACTGGAATGGCATCAGAACAAGAATGCCAAAGCCCAGACTTGAATCCCATTGAAAATCTGTGGAAATACTTACAATCATTGTTCACTGCCACTCCCCATTTAACTCACAATTTCACATGTCCTCAAACTTCAAAGTGTTTCCTTAGTAGTCAATGTCCGGAAAGGAAACACTTTGAAGTTTGAGGACATGTGAAATTAAAATGTATGATAATATAACAATAGACGTGGTAAAAGATTTAAACAAATATGCGTTTGATTGTTATTGCATCATCTTTGAAATGCAAAAAAAGGCCATTGAGACAGGAAGCTGTGGATTATTTAGGTGATGTCCACAAGAGGGCAACAAGTGTTGTGTGCAAAGTTTCAGACGGATACATTCAAGAATGAGGGCTACATAATATTTTGTATGAAGTCTCCCAGGTATCCCTCACAAGTTTTCCCAAATGTACCCAAGTGGCTGAATTGATCGATCGATACATTTTCAAGTACATAACTAAAAAATGTCAGTTTACACACTCCCAGGAATGTCATACATGACGGATCATTAGCCTCCCTACTACATGTTGAGTCATTGTCCTGTTGAAAAACAAATGATGGTCCCACTAAGCACAAACCAGATGGGATGGCGTATCGCTGAAGAATGCTGTGGTAGTCATGCTGGTTAAGTGTGCATTGAATTCTAAATAAATCACAGAGTGTCATCAGAAAATCATCCCCACACCACCTCCTCCATGCTTCACAGTGGGAACCACACATGTGGAGATCATCTGTTCACCTACTCTGCATCTCAAAGACACAGCGGTTGGAACCAAAAATCTCAAATTCGGATTCATTAAACCAAAATACAGATTTCAACTGGTCTAATGTCCATTGCTCGTGTTTCTTTGCCCAAGCAAGTTTCTTCATCTTACTGGTTTCCTTTAGCAGTGGTTTCTTTGCAGCAATTAAAAAATGAAGGCCTGATTCACGCAGTCTCCTCTGAACAGTTGATGTTGAGATGCGTCTGTTACTTAAACTCTGTGAAGCATTTATTTGGGCTACAACCTGAGGTGCAGTTAGCTCTGCTGCAGAGGATTAGAGTTAACTCTGTCTTCCTTTCCTGTGGCGGTCCTCATGAGAACCAGTTTCATCATAGCGCTTGATGGTATTTGTGACTGCACATGAAGAAACTTTCAAAGTTCTTGAAATGTTCCAGATTGACTAACCTTCATGTCTTAAAGTAATGATGGACTATCATTTGTCTTTGATTATTTGAGCTGTTCTTGCCAAATATGGACTTGGTCTTTTACCAAATAGCGCTATCATCCGTATACTAACCCTACCTTGTCACAACACAACTGGTTGGCTCATATTCATTAAGGAATGAAATTCCACAAATTAAACAAGACACACATGTTAATTGAAATGAATTCCAGGTGACTACCTCATGAAGCTGGTTGAGAGAATGCCAATAGTGTGCAAAGCTGCCATCAAGGCAAAGGGTGGCTACTTTGAAGAATCTCATATATAAAATATATTTGGATTTGTTTAACACTTTTTGGGTTACTACATGATTACATGTGTTATTTCATAGTTTCAATGTCTTCACTACTATTCTACAATGTCGAAAATAGTTCAAATAAAGAAAAACATTGGAAAGAGTAGTTGTGTCCAAACTTTTGACTGGTACTGTATATGATAGAGTATGGGGAACACAACCATAATGAAATATGTAGACCAATAGGCAATAAGACTATTGGTCTATCATAGCAAACATAACATACATTGTATGCCTCAGGTCTATATATATATATATATATATATATATAATATATATATATATATATATACTGCTCAAAAAAACAAAGGGAACACTTAAACAACACAATGTAACTCCAAGTCAATCACACTTCTGTGAAATCAAACTGTCCACTTAGGAAGCAACACTGATTGACAATAAATGTCACATGCTGTTGTGCAAATGGAATAGACAACAGGTGGAAATTATAGGCAATTAGCAAGACACCCCCAATAAAGGAGTGGTTCTGCAGGTGGTGACCAGACCACTTCTCAGTTCCTATGCTTCCTGGATGATGTTTTGGTCACTTTTGAATGCTGGCTGTGCTTTCACTCTAGTGGTAGCATGAGACGGAGTCTACAACCCACACAAGTGGCTCAGGTAGTGCAGCTCATCCAGGATGGCACATCAATGCGAACTGTGGCAAGAAGGTTTGCTGTGTCTGTCAGTGTAGTGTCCAGAGCATGGAGGCGCTACCAGGAGACAGGCCAGTACATCAGGAGACGTGGAGGAGGCCGTAGGAGGGCAACAACCCAGCAGCAGGACCGCTACCTCCGCCTTTGTGCAAGGAGGAGCAGGAGGAACACTGCCAGAGCCCTGCAAAATGAACTCCAGCAGGCCACAAATGTGCATGTGTCTGCTCAAACGGTCAGAAACAGACTCCATGAGGGTGGTAGAGGGCCCGACGTCCACAGGTGGGGGTTGTGCTTACAGCCCAACACCGTGCAGGACGTTTGGCATTTGCCAGAGAACACCAAGATTGGCAAATTCGCCACTGGCGCCCTGTGCTCTTCACAGATGAAAGCAGGTTCACACTGAGCACATATGACAGACATGACAGTCTGGAGACGCCGTGGAGAACGATCTGCTGCCTGCAACATCCTCCAGCATGACCGGTTTGGCGGTGGGTCCGTCATGGTGTGGAGTGGCATTTCTTTGGGGGGCCGCACAGCTCTCCATGTGCTCGCCAGAGGTAGCCTGACTGCCATTAGGTACCGAGATGAGATCCTCAGACCCCTTGTGAGACCATATGCTGGCGCAGTTGGCCCTGGGTTCCTCCTAATGCAAGACAATGCTAGACCTCATGTGGCTGGAGTGTGTCAGCAGTTCCTGCAAGAGGAAGGCATTGATGTATGGACTGGCCCGCCCGTTCCCCAGACCAGAATCCAATTGAGCACATCTGGGACATCATGTCTCGCTCCATCCACCAACGCCACGTTGCACCACAGACTGTCCAGGAGTTGGCGGATGCTTTAGTCCAGGTCTGGGAGGAGATCCCTCAGGAGACCATCCGCCACCTCATCAGGAGCACGCTCAGGCATTGTAGGGAGGTCATACAGGCACGTGGAGGCCACACACACTACTGAGCCTCGTCTTGTTTTAAGGACATTACATCAAAGTTGGATCAGCCTGTAGTGTGGTTTTCCACTTTAATTTTGAGTGTGATTCCAAATCCAGACCACCATGGGTTGATACATTTGATTTCCATTGATAATTTTTGAAGACTCAAAGCCGACACCGACGTACCCAAGACGACTCAAAGCCGACGTACCCAAGACGACTCAAAGCCTACACAGACGTACCCAAGGCGACTCAAAGCCTACACAGACGTACCCAAGGCAACTCAAAGCCTACACAGACGTACCCAAGGCGACTCAAAGCCTACACCGACGTACCCAAGGCGACTCAAAGCCTACACCGACGTACCCAAGGCGACTCAAAGCCTACACAGACGTACCCAAGGCGACTCAAAGCCTACACAGACGTACCCAAGGCGACTCAAAGCCTACACAGACGTACCCAAGGCGACTCAAAGCCTACACAGACGTACCCAAGGCGACTCAAAGCCTACACAGACGTACCCAAGACGACTCAAAGCCTACACAGACGTACCCAAGACGACTCAAAGCCTACACAGACGTACCCAAGGCAACTCAAAGCCTACACAGACGTACCCAAGACGACTCAAAGCCTACACAGACGTACCCAAGACGACTCAAAGCCTACACAGACGTACCCAAGGCAACTCAAAGCCTACACAGACGTACCCAAGACGACTCAAAGCCTACACAGACGTACCCAAGACGACTCAAAGCCTACACAGACGTACCCAAGACGACTCAAAGCCTACACAGATGTACCCAAGAAGACTCAAAGCCTATACAGACGTACCCAAGACGACTCAAAGCCGACACAGACATACCCAAGACGACTCAAAGCCTATACAGACATAACCAAGACAACTCAAAGCCGACACAGACATACCCAAGACGACTTAAAGCCTATACAGACGTACCCAAGACAACTCAAAGCCGACACAGACATACCCAAGACAACTCAAAGCTGTATTCGCCGCTAAAGGTGCTTTTATAAAGTATTGGACTCAGGGGTGTGAATACTTATGTAAATGAGACATTTCTGAATTTCATTTTTAATACATTTTCAAAAATGTATGTTAACATTATGAGGTATTTTGTGTAGATGGGGGGGAATACATATTTTATAAATGTTGAATTCAGGCTGTAACAACTCAATACTAGGAAGCTGTTCCATTTTATGTTACCTTTATTTAACCAGGTAGGCAAGTTGAGAACAAGTTCTCATTCAAATGTTTGGTATACTCAGTGTATTTGAATAAAATTGAAATACATGTATTGTTGAATCAATTGAGATCTATTTAGCCAATTGTAGGCTAGCGTACTGTCATCTTTGCCTCAACACATTTCATTATGTTTAACGTGTGCATTGCTGTGCCAAATCTGTGATTTAGTGCATTATTATTGGGTTAGCATTGGAATAAGCTGCCTCAATATAGGTGTGTAATAATTATAATGTTAAAAGGTAAGATTTGAATGGAGAAAGCTGAGCCGACAGCAGCGATATCGTTCTTTCGATCCTATCAGTATGCTCCAACGACACACTTAGTGAACGTTATCTATGCATGGTGTTTTGGGAAACGCACAAAGCTTATTAAGTTCCATCGCTATCGGGAAACCGGGCCCAGGGCTATTGTCAAAAGTAGTGCTCTACATAGGAAATAGGCAGTCATTTGGGACACAACCCATGCATAGCTAATGTACAATAGTAAATTATATTAATTGTTCTAAGCCCTGACATATCAGCACAATTATACCTGCTCTCAGCAGCGCG
The DNA here is from genome assembly GCF_023373465.1 of Oncorhynchus keta. Taxonomy (NCBI): domain Eukaryota; kingdom Metazoa; phylum Chordata; class Actinopteri; order Salmoniformes; family Salmonidae; genus Oncorhynchus; species Oncorhynchus keta. The sequence goes on from NC_068442.1 coordinate 3,244,995, forward strand.
ATAGTAATGTATTATTGATCAAAACGTCTCTCTCTTCAAAAAAATAATATCCTACTGCGCCTGGAGCGGGAAGGAAAGAAGCGAAAGAGGGAGACGGATGTGCTGCGGAGAAAACAAAATGTCCTCTTCCCGGGCCTGGCTGTGACAAAGTTTCTGTGTTTCCTCATCTCCAGTTTGTCACTTCAGCTCGTTTGACAACTGCAACAAGACACATGGCTGGCAGGAAGCTCTCCGTCTCTCTCAGCTAACAAGACTCATCATCCTCCGAGAAAGAAAAGGTGTTGGTGGGTGGATGGATGGGGGAAGGTGTTTTCACATTACAGGAGGTCTTGCTCTGTGACTCTCAAAGACAACATTTTTTTTAAAACTGACATTACATCCAACATCTCATCAACACTTTCTTGACCTTCCTATTTGATCCCAAACATCTTCTCTAAAAGATTCAAAGATCCTTTCACAGTAGTGTGCAGTCTTTACTTGTAAAAGGTCAAATGAACCACAGTCCGTGTTGTGTACCCAATTGGTAACTAATAGCATGCATGAGGATTCATTATTATATCATTTTGTTAGATTCTGGGCGGCAGGTAGCCTAGTGGTTAGAGCGTTGGGCCAGTAACCGAAAGGTTGCTGGATTGAATCCCAGAGCTGACGAGGTAAAAAAATCTGTCCTTCTGCCACTGAACAAGGCAGTTAAACCCACTTAGGCCGTCATTGTAAATAAGAATTTGTTCTTAACGGACTTGCCTAGTCAAATAAAAAGAGAGAGAAGATCCTGTATCTAACCCTGTGAATGATAGATATAGCTTATTATATACCAGCTGACATTGAGGCCCCAGCCCCACCCCTTTTACTTTACTGTGTTCGGCCATTTACCTCATACTTAATGTCTGGGCTTTTAAAGTGCTATTGAGCAGAAGGAAGGCAGGCAGGCAGGCTTCCAGAGCAACTGGGGGCGGACCACAACGTAGTGTCTCTGGGCAACTGTGCCTCATTGGCAAAAGCGGGCATAAGTAATCCATAACCAACAATCAAGTAAGTCGTGACAAACTAATTTACAAAACTCTGTTTTGGAAGAGACTGACATTACAATCAAAATGATTTTGTAATCAATTATGACACTAGAATTCATGTTACGGGAATCATATTGATGCGACAGTCTTTTTAAAATCAGAGAAGTTGGTTCTGAAGGGGCAGTTGATCTTTAAACCCTATACTGGTACTCGTATACATACGGGTTGAAAATGGCAGATTTGGGCACTGATAAGCACCTAAAATTGGAACGTAGTGGCTTTACACGATAGACATGACGTCAGAGCTCTGGCTCTGTGCTTCAAAGCGGCGGTAATTGGAAAACTCTTTTTTACAGAAATCCAGGTAATTCCAAAGGGTTCACATACTTTTTCGTTCCACTGTATATACTCCATATAGTGATTGCAGCCTATACACATGATATCAACTTTGAGGTAGACTTAATTAACAAAAATACCATGTCTATACCATAGACCATATTATCTCCCTCCATTTCTCTTCGTCCGTTTGCGAAACCCCAAGACAACTACAAAAAAAAAAAGAAAAAAAAAAAAAAAGACTGCTTAATTCCACCAACACTGTTCTATCGATTGTAGCCTTTTATACATGAAATATTGCACATTTACTGTGGGTCAAGCAGCACAACCAAGTTCACAACAAGGTGTAATATTTATTATAAACGATATACAATAACATCACAATGAACAAACTTGTTTTACCATAGATTGGGTATACTCAATAAAACATGTCATACACGGTCAGATTTTAACATTGATATTTTAAGACGTAATCCATGATCTGTACAATCAGTAGTGCAAAATCTGTTTTTAGCATTAGTTAGAAATGGAGGGAAAGAGTGACAAAAAAATGCACTTCTTAATCCAGTTTGGTTGTGTTAAGTGAATGTACAATAGGAGAAAATGTATGTTATTTCAAATGTATTCAATCCTCATTAAAAAAAAAGGTATTCAGTTGATTGTATGTTTGCTTCTTTCGTACCTATACGACCTATAAGATTCACATGTGAATCCAAAAACATTCAGTTATAATGAAGTACAGTACATACTTTTCAGATACAGCATAAACCTGGGGGATAAGTTCAATGCACAGAGCATAACAACCTATCGCATGTCAACTTTAGCTAAAACCAAACATGTTGTGATTAAATCTCTTTAGTAAACCTTCATGCCTAATTCCACACAAATATTGATCAGTGGCTATTATAGAATTCTATCTATGTTTACATGGAGACTATGGACGTATTCTTGGATAATTTACTCAGTAGTTATAATCATTATTGAGTTATAATATGGCAGACATTAAAAGTGCATTCTGTTGATAGATGTAATCTCATTTATAGTGCATTCGGAAAGTATTCAGACGCCTTCCCCTTTTCGCCATTTTGTTACGTTACAGCCTTATTCTAAAATTGAATGAATACATCTTCAATCTACACACAAAACCCCATAATGACAAAGCAAAAACAGAATTTTTCTTCTTTTCCCGTTGATCATCCTTTCTTATGTTTCTACAACTTGATTGGAGTCCACCTGTGGTAAATTCAATTGATTGGACAAGATTTGGAAAGGCACACACCAGTCTATATAAGGTCCCACAGTTGGCAGTGCATGTCAGAGCAAAAACCAAGCCATGAGGTTGAAGGAATAGTCCGTAGAGCTCCGAGGGGATTGTGTCGAGAAACATCTGGGAAAGGGTACCAAAAAAATGTCTGCAGCATTGAAGGTCCCCAAGAATACAACGGCCTCAGACATTCTTAAATGGAAGAAGTTTGGAACCACGAGACTCTTCCGGCCAAACTGAGCAATCGGGGGAGAAGGGCCTTGGTCAGGGAGGTGGCCAAGAACCCGATGGTTACTCTGACAGAGCTCCAGAGTTCCTCTGTGGAGATGGTAGAAACTTCCAGAAGGATGACCATCTCTGCAGGACTCCACCAATCAGGCCTTTATGGTCGTGGCCAGACAGAAGCCACTCCTCAGTAAAAAGCACATGACAGCCCACTTGGAGTTTGCCAAAAGGCACCTAAAGGACTCTCAGACCATGAGAAATACGATTCTCTGGACTAATGAAACCAAGATTGAACTCTTTAGCCTGACTCCCAAGCAGGAGGAAACCTGGCACCATCCCTACGGTGAAGCATGGTGGTGGCAGCATCATGCTGTGGGGATGTTTTTCAGCGGCAGGGACTGGGAGACTGGTCAGGATCGAGGGAAAGATGAACAGAGAAAAGAACAGAGAGATAACTGATGAAAACCTGCTCCAGAGCGCTCAGGACCTCAGTCTGGGGCGCAGATTCACCTTCCAACAGAACAACGACCCTAAGAACACAGCCAAGACAACGCAGGAGTGTTTTTGGGACAAGTTTCTGAATGTTCTTGAGTGGCCCAGCCAGAGTACGGACTTGAACATGATCTAACATCTCTGGAGAGACCTGAAAATATCTGTGCAGTGATGCTCCCCATCCAACGTGACAGAGCATTTAGGTTGAGGATCTGCAGAGAAGAATGGGAGAAACTCCCCAAATACAGGTGTGCCAAGCTTGTGGTGTCATACCCAAGAAGTCAAGGCTGTAATCGCTGCCAAAGGTGTTTCAAGAAACTACTGAATAAAAGGCTTGAATACTTCTGTAAATGTGATTTCATTTAGATTTTTTTAAATAAATTTGCCCCCCCAAAAAATCTAAAAACCTGCTCTCTCATTATGGGGTATTGTGTGTAGATTGATAAGGGAGGAAAAAAACAATCGAATCCATTTTAGAATAAGGCTGTAACGTAACAAAATGTGAAAAAAGTCAAGGTGTCTGAATACTTTCCGAATGCACTGTATAACACCAATATTGATATCCTCAGATTCTAACCTCAAAATACTTCCCTTTAGCATTTGTTGACAATCAAGTTTTGTACCAATGAAACTGCATTCATGGGATAGTTATGACAAACTTTACCCGGTGTGTTGTCATTCTTCATGACACTGCAGTTGTATATCTCAATCTAATTCTAACATTTAAATCTAATTGATATAATATTAACATATACTTTAAATAAAATATATACTTTTGGATCATGCGGGGCATATATAAAGAACCGTGATGGGTTCTCTTCCTTGAATACTTCTGAGGATTGCAATGCGATCGTCAGACTGACATTCTCATCACAGGTGAAAAACATACAGCAACCCGATTGTGAAGTGTACCATTTTTGCAGTCAGATGATCGAAACACCCAATTGTGTAGAGGGCAAAGAGATATAATTTCAGAGCCTTCCCACATGTTTTGACTGCAGTTCCCTAACCTGATGATTATCACGTTCACGGGACAAAGTTTTTTGAGGAACAACAGCTCCACAGGAAAACAGACACGGTGTTACACTGATCATCTTCCCCTCGAAATTGTCTTTGGAGCAGTGTCGACGCGCCGGTAGCTGTTGCCCGTTTGTAAACAGAAGACGGATTCATGGACGGTTGAGGAAAGAGCGTGGGCTAAATCCCGCCCGGGATCATATACACATGCCAGTAATGCATGCTCTTCCCTGTACTCCTGGGGGCATAGTTTCGAGGTGTGCCACAGAGTGTCAGTCAGCCGTCGATGGTTGTAGGAGAGTGGTAGGGCTAGTGGTATACGTCACCTTCCCTCTATGGTTTCCTGTTGAAGTATGCTGATGCTCCGTTTTAACCTCTTAGTAAACATGTGGCTGGCTCTTCCACAGTAGGTGTGTTTGGTCTCCTGAAGCTTTGCCTCCAGGGGGAGGAGTAGGAACTGGACTAGGTTGTCCCCAAATGTGTACTATGGAGAAGAAAACAAAATGTATATGATTACATGTCAGTGCAGGAATTTGGTCTAGTGGTAGCACTGCTGCGGTCAACTCTGGAACGACCACAAATTGCCCCCAAAAAGATCAGGCTTCGACCCTCGCTTCGGTTACTCATCAAGGCATCTCCGCCTCATCTCTCCCTCCCAAGACTCTCAGTCACTGCAGACCCAATCTCTTCAGTCATAGCCATGAATAAAGGATCAAGCTTTCTTACGTTCCGTGGGTGAGCCGCACTTTTACAGCAGGCACAGTAGAGAGGAAATGACCTTTTTACGAGGGCTCATTGGAACCCAGTTTGGCTAAGCATTAGGTCACTCAAAGGATGCACACACACTTGCTTTATCATCTATCATACACAACAGCAGGCCATAAAGCAGCATTAACAGTCTCTTATTGATTTTTATGTGGATGCTGTTGGGTGGTGATGGCGGTCTTCTTGGTGTGTGTGTGTTTCGTGTTCCTTGTCCACAACATCCCATCATTGTGTCTCAACATAGCATCATCAGCACTAACCTTTTTACAACTCTTCTGTGGATTTGGCTCATATCAGTAATGGTGAGCCCGGGTTTATTGCCAAGCAGCCTCAGTGCAAGCTGGGATAGGTCGTCTAGGGAGAGACACTGACTGAGTTCTTTGTGTGCTGAGAATGAGAGTGTTCTCCAGAAATGCCTGCTACAGTATGGGCTTCAGGCCTGCTGTCCTCAAAGGACTGGGAGGGGAGGGAATGGGGGAGCAGGGAGAGAGGAAACTGAAAGAGGTGTAAAGGAAGAGAATGAAAGACAGAGCGGCAGCAAAGGAAGAACTGGTAAGAGCTTCTTCCAAATGCTCAACAGACGGAACACAAGCTGTTGAAAGGCTGGTTAAATACTAAACACAGCTTCAACTATAAGAAAACGGATAAATAATTCTCAACCTAAAGAGCACTATTGGCTTAAGTTAACACACAGCAAGTTTCAATAACAAACTATTTCCTTCTCAGTTGTTCGTGAGTGGACTCTGGGTTAGAATGCACCTGGGCCTCCCCGCTGTAGGAGTGCGTGTGTGCTGTGTGTGTGTGTGTGTGTGTGTGTGTGTATTATTATAATCAATTAGAATCACATGGAGCTGATTTGCTGGTGTTTTTACATTATTTTATGCCATTTTGTTTTTGCTCAGAAAACTTTGGGGCTAAATATTTTTTTTTTTTTTAAATCACCCATGGACCGCCAGTTAGGGAACCCTGCTCGAAAAATGTCAGTACTAGGAGTGATCGGTGGGTGGATGCAGGTCTGGTTAGTAGGTAGGTAGGGATTAGCCTGGCCTTGGGAGAGCGGAGGCAGAATTACAGAGAAGTTAAAGGGACTATCAATTTAGCATTTTCGTCTGGATGGAAGTCCACCAAATAAAAAGCAATGGCCCAGAGTGCCCTGATGATGTAATCGAGCAAATGTTAAGAGGATAGTTTATTAAAAAAGGTCCAACGCAGCACTTTTTTATCTCAATTTCAAATCATTTTTGGGAAACAATTAAATTACCTTGCTGTGATTCTTATTTTGGAGCATTTTAACGAAAACAAACAAAAATAGCTTATTTAAGAAGCTATATCTCAAGCCAGAAATGTTGAGTGAAAACTAGCCGTTATTGGCAGAGGGGTTCGGAACTATTTCTTATTGGTCTATTGGCTACAGCCTGGTGATGGCACCAGGCAGACCAAAACTCTATCGCACCAAATCAGGATGAAACTTCAGGCAGCTCATACACAAAAAAGAGGTATTATTAACTTTCTCAATTTCACAGTAGTATTTCAACCTCAGTGTGGAAATGTATATAAAGACATAGGAAAATCATGTTTGACAGCACTGGGCCGAGAGGACAGAAAGACAGGAGAGGAAATGTTAACTCCCACACTAAGGGTATTTGACAAACTGATCTCAAAGCTGTGCGTTACAGGGAAGACATCCTCCTCCCCTCATGCGGTACCATTCCTGCAGGCTCATCCTGACATGACCCTCCAGCATGACAATGCCACCAGCCATACTGCTCGTTCTGTGCGTGATTTCCTGCAAGACAGGAATGTCAGTGTTCTGCCGTGGCCAGCGAAGAGCCCGGATCTCAATCCCATTGAGCATGTCTGGGACCTGTTGGATCGGGGATGGAGGGCTAGGGCCATTCCCCCCCAGAAATGTCTGAGAACTTGCAGGTGCCTTGGTGGAAGAGCGGGGTAACATCTCAATGCAATAACTGGCAAATCTGGTGCAGTCCATGAGATGTACTGCAGTACTTAATGCAGCTGGTGGCCACACCAGATACTGACTGTTACTTTTGACCCACCTTGTTCAGGGACATATTACTCCACTTCTGTTAGTCACATGTCAGTGGAACTTCTTCAGTTTATGTCTTAGTTGTTTAATGTTATGTTCATACAAATATTTACACGTCAAGTTTGCTTAAAATAAACACAGTTGACAGGGAGATGACGTTTCTTTTTTGCTGAGTTTAGTTAAATGCATCAGGAAGCACATCCTCCCTCAGGTTTGATGTTCTTTACTTCAATATCCCCCCCCTGTCTGAATTCCCAGGTTACAGGCATAGGATGAGGATGTCGTTACCTTCTGGATGGCTTCATAGACGGCCCGGAACGCTGGCTGCTTGTCGTCATGGTAAACACCTCGATTTCCGTGGAGAATGAAGACGCCCTCTTGTTCGGCCTCGAGACAGTTGCTGCCGTAGATACAGTGGTCTGGACGGTAGTTCCATTGGCACGGGAACACATACAGGCTCTCTGCACAAGGGAATACAGGAGGGAGAGAGGTAACTGAGGGTTTCTGTTACACCATTGCGTGAGTTGTATACTTACAGAGAAACAGTTATTCCTCTAGAGGAAGAAGAATAGATCGTTTCAATAATAAAGCAATGCGTCTTTCTGGGTCATGTTCACTTGAATTAAACTAAATAAAAAGATCAGAAACATGGAAGTACTAACTGCACCCGTCCAATAAGAAATGCACATTTTTGTTTTGGTTGCACAACGGTATGAGGCGGTGGGACCTAATGAAGGTGACTTTCACCTGGGTTATGATGGAATATGATGTTGAGCAGGTCCTGGTCTCCCCAGGTGATGTTGAGTTTATATTTCTGGAGAAGTGGCATCAGCAGCTCCACCCATTTGAGGGGGACTGACGTCATGTCATTCTGTCATAACAAGTAATAGTAAAGAAAGAACCAAAAATATGTTAAAATGACAGTGTGAACCACATTCATTCTGGGTAATGTGACACAATATAAATGGAAAACTAAAAAAACAGCCAAACTCCTAACTGACACCAAACAATTCATAAATTATTTCATCCTTTCTGTGTCTTGAGGCATGGCAATATGTTTATAACAGTACACCAGCGTTTCCCAAACTTAGTCCTGAGGACGCCAAGTGATTTTGGTTCTTGCCTTAACCCTACACAGCTCATTCAAAGCTTGATGATTAGCTGATAGGGGTCCCAAAGACCGAGTTGAGTTTGGGAAACCGTACAGTACAGTTGGTGAGCCACAGCTGGTGAGCTACGCAGACGAATGGCAACAGTGACCTCCTCTGGTCAATAATGGGGGTGCAGAAGACTTACAGAAAATGCCTTAGCCAACATTACAAATTGAAGAACACAACTACGATCATTTACAAATGACAGTACCAGTCAAACGTTTAGACACACCTACTCATTCAAGAGTTTATTTGTACTATTTTATACATTGTAGAATAATAGCTAAGACATCAAAACTATGAAGTAACACATGGAATCAGGTAGTAACCAAAAAAGTGTTTTATACATTTTTGATTCTTCAAAGTAACCACCCTCTCTCTGCCTTGATGACAGCTTTGCACACTCCTGGGATTCTCTCAACCAGCTTCACCTTGAATCAGTCTTGACGGAGTTCCCACATATGTTGAGCACTTGTCGGCTGCTTTTCCTCTGTGGTCCAACTCATCCCAAACCATCTCATTTAGGTTGAGGTCGGGTGATTGAGGAGGCCAGGTCATCTAATGCAAAGCTCCATCACGCTCCTTCTTGGTCAAATAGCCCTTACACAGCCTGGAGGTGTGTTGGGTCATTGTCCTGTTGAAAAACAAATGATAGTCCCACTAAGCACAACCCAGATGGGATGGCGTATCACTGCAGAACGCTGTGGTAGCCATGCTGGTTAAGTGTGGCTTGAATTCCAAATAAAAGCACTGACAGTGTCACCAGCAAAGTACCCCCACACCATCACGCCTCCTTTTACGGTGGGAACCACACATGCGGACGTCACCCGTTCACCTACTGTGTCACACAGCGGTTGGAACCAAAAATCTCAAATTTGGACTCGGACCATCCACTGGTCTAAACGCCCATTGCTCGTGTTTCTTGGCCCAAGCCGGCTTGGGCCCCATCTCTTTTCCTTATTGGTGTCCTTTAGTAGTTGTTTCTTTGTAGCAATTCGACCATGAAGGCCTGATTCACACAGTCTCCTCTGAACAGTTGATGTTGAGATGTGTCTGTTACTTGAACTCCGTGAAGCATTTATTTGGGCTGCAATTTCTGGTGCCGGTAACTCTAATGAACTTGTCCTCTGCTGCAGAGGTAACTCTGGGTCTTCCTTTCCTGTGGCGGTCCTCATGAGAGCCAATTTCATCATAGGGCTTGATGGTTTTTGCGACAGCACTTTTTTTGTTGTTGAAATCTTCCATATTTAATGACCTTCATGTCTTAAAGTAATGATGGATTGTCATTTCTCTCTATTTGAGCTGTAATTGCCATAATATGGATTTTTTTATTTTTTATTTTTACCAAATACGGCTATCTTCTGTATACCACGCCTACCTTGTCACAACACAACTGATTGGCTCAAATGCATTAAGGAGGAAAATCCACAAATAAACTTTTTAAAAAGGCACACCTGTTAATTGAAATGCATTCCAGGTGACTACCTCATGAAGCTGGTTGAGAGAATGCCAAGAGTGTGCAAAACTGTCATCAAGGCAAAGGGTGGCTACTTTGAAGAATCTGATTTGTTAAGCACTTTTTTGGTTACCACATGATTCCATGTGTTATTTAATAGTTTTGATGTATTCACTATTATTCTACAATGTAGAAAATAGTCGAAATAAATAAATGTCTTCAATGAGTAGGTGTGTCTAAACTTTTGACTGCTACTGTACCTTCAACAGTTTGGCCTTTATAGACACAAAATGCTTTAACAGAACATACAAAAAAATAAGCTGAGAAAGTTCAAGAGATCCTGACAACCTCTTCTCAAGCATATACACCTACACACAAAGACGCTCATTCTCACTGACACAATCACCTTGAAGTATTTCTCTCTTATCCGGGTCATGTTCATGAGCATGACGCCAGAGTTGACCCCGGTCTTTCCATAGTACGGGTGACGTGCGAAGCGGTTGTACCAGGCGATGCGTGGCTCCTCATGCTCAGGGGCCATGGCTGCCAGATGGGTGGAGTTGAAGAGGGAGAGCAGGGACCAGATCTCCTCTACAGGCTGAAGGAACAAGATATCGGTGTCCACGTACAGCAGAGAGTCTAAGTCTTTTAGGATCAACTGGAGAGGAGACAAAAAGTAAAAAGGTTAGAATGCCCAAGAACATAGTCAAACATTACACACATTACTCTGACAGCACACAATTTTCCTGATTCCCTGACCCAGATTTCAAATGGAGAATCTTCAATGAAAGTTGTTGAGGTCCAGGAATGGGCTTAATCTGGGTCCAATATCTCATGAACAAACGTGTATTGTTCTCAGCAAGGGGGACACTGAACAGTTTAATTGAGTTTTTTTTATTATGGCCAGTCTCATCAAACCCTGAGGACTCACCGGAAGGAAGAGCCTTTGAGAAGCACAGGGTTTGAAGAGTTTCTTCCACTCCTTGGCGTTCTCACTGGGGAAGGTGATGGGGTATGTGGTGTAGTTAAACCTGGTCTGGAAGACACTGGGCCACAAGTCCAGCTGAGGGAAAATATGCAGGGAACAGACACAAGTGTACAGGTTCGCTTTGACAGAGACAACCACACACCGGCACAGGTACAGACATCTAGTTCAACAGCTTCTCTCTTCTTCTTCTAGTTCCATCCTCTTAACCGCTAGGGCCATATCACTTAGTACCAAAATTCACCCTGCCACTAATTCCTGTTCTCCATACTTACAGACTCTCCAAAGCTGCCATGCAGATGGTCCTCTGCGAAAATGTGAAAGTGTAGCGGTTTGGCGCTGAAGAGGAGCGCAGACTTTAACATGGTGAGAGTCTCCTCTAGTCTGGGACCACAGGCCACTACAGCCAGATGGAGCCGCTCATCTCTAGTGGCCTCCTGGATGCTGGCGGGGGCTGGCTTCTCCCTGAGATAGTAAGATATAAAAAAAAAAGGGAGGAGGGCAGCATCTTAGGGCACTTTAGAAGAAGGGCACCACTTGCACAGTCCCCGTCAGGAATTTAAAAGCATTGGATTGTGGGAAGTATTGGATGGTGGGAATTCACAACATATTCATCTTTTGAGCTCTATGAACCTTATCCAACATGTTACTGGGCCCACCCATACTCTGGACCTGGTTATTATAATAATAATAATATAATAATAATATATGCCATTTAGCAGACGCTTTTATCCAAAGCGACTTACAGTCATGTGTGCATACATTCTACGTATGGGTGGTCCTGGGAATCGAACCCACTACCCTGGCGTTACAAGCGCCATGCACTACCAACTGAGCTACAGAAGGACCACCAAGGGGTTTTCTACTGGGCCCACCCACAATCACACCCATACTCTGGACCTGGTTATTACCAAGGGGTTTTCTACTGGGCCCACACACAATCACACCCATACTCTGGACCTGGTTATTACCAAGGGGTTTTCTACTGGGCCCACCCACAATCACACCCATACTCTGGACCTGGTTATTACCAAGGGGTTTTCTACTGGGCCCACCCACAATCACACCCATACTCTGGACCTGGTTATTACCAAGGGGTTTTCTACTGGGCCCACCCACAATCACACCCATACTCTGGACCCGGTTATTACAAAAGGGTTTTCTACTGGGTCCACCCACAATCACATCCATACTCTGGACCTGGTTATTACCAAGGCGTTTTCTACTGGGCCCACCCACAATCACACCCATACTCTGGACCTGGTTATTACCAAAGGGCTTTCTACTGGGCCCACCCACAATCACACCCATACTCTGGACCTGGTTATTACCAAAGGGCTTTCTACTGGGCCCACCCACAATCACACCCATACTCTGGACCTGGTTATTACCAAGGGGTTTTCTACTGGGCCCACCCACAATCACACCCATACTCTGGACCCGGTTATTACCAAGGGGTTTTCTACTGGGCCCACCCACAATCACATCCATACTCTGGACCCAGTTATTACCAAGGGGTTTTCTACTGGGCCCACCCACAATCACACCCATACTCTGGACCCGGTTATTACCAAGGGGTTTTCTACTGGGCCCACCCACAATCACACCCATACTCTGGACCTGATTATTACCAAGGGTTTTCTATTCACCCCATACTCTGGGGTTTTACTGTTTTCTACTGGGCCCACCCACAATCACACCCATACTCTGGACCTGGTTATTACCAAGGGGTTTTCTGCTGGGCCCACCCACAATCACACCCATACTCTGGACCTGGTTATTACCAAGGGGTTTTCTGCTGGGCCCACCCACAATCACACCCATAATCTGGACCTGGTTATTACCAAAGGGCTTTCTATTGACGTATCCTCTATTGTTGATGTTGCTTTATCTGATCACCACTGTGTATTATTTTACTACCTCGTTGCCTTATTGCACAGGGTAATACTGAACACATTATTAAGAAACACTATCTTACCTCTGAAGTTGCTATAGATTTTATTGAGTGTATGAACAATACACCACCACCTATTCTGCCTTCCTCTTGTGATGATTTAGTTGATAACTTTAATTGCAAATTAAAGGGCAAACATTGATGCCACAGCTCCAGTAAAGCTGAAAAGGGCCTCATCCAAATGGGAGTGAGGAAACTCCCTTGGATGAGTGAGGAAATTATAATCAATTACAAAGAGAAATTGCAGAAAGGCAGAGCGGAACTTGAGAAAATCAAAGTTGCAGGTTTTTTTATGATATTTCATGGCAATCAGACATGCCAGACGAGCTCATTTTTCTAACTCGATCACTATTCAAAAATCAGAATAATTTGAGAGTGCTCCCTGACCATTGACTGCCAGATAAATTTGTACCCTGGCAAAACTATGTGGACTTCCCTCATCTAAATGTGATGAGTTTGCAGCATATTTCAGAGATAAGCTAACCAACATTAGGTTGGGTATCATTCAAGCAAGACCTGATGAGAAGAATGATGATATGTGGTCCTTCTGTAGCTCAGTTGGTAGAGCATGGCGCTTGTAACGCCAGGGTAGTGGGTTCGATCCCCGGGACCACCCATACGTAGAATGTATGCACACATGACTGTAAGTCGCTTTGGATAAAAGCGTCTGCTAAATGGCATATATTATTATATGTGCCCTAGACTACCACACAAAGGCACTATGGATTTATTTTCCCTGGTTGACATGCTCAGAAAAGTGAGATCACAACTTAAGCCGTGTACCTGCCTTCTCGATCCCATCCCCACCACCTTCATCAAAACTGTTTTTAATTGTATATCTGAAGAAGTGCAAGCTATTATTAAAATCACTCATTGTTCACAGGCACTTTCCCCACTGCACTAAAAAACTGCTATGGCGAAACCCCTTCTGAACCAAAGTAATCTAGATTTTTTTGGGGCAACCCCGACCTTTCATTCTTAAGCAAAATTCTGGAGAAATAAAGCAAAATGCTGGAGAAATTGGCGTTCAAAACAAAATATTTGTTTAAGTGGCAATTTTTTAAAAAACATTTCAAATCTGCTTTTTGTCCACACCACAGCACATAGACAGCCTTAGTTAAAGTTGCATTCGACACTGTTAACCATGATGCCCTTCTGGACAGACTGGAGAGGTGGGTTGGCCTAAATGAGTTCAGGACGTATTTAACCGGTCGAGAGTTTGTCAAACTTTGGTGAACATAACTTAGAGAGAGAAACTATATATTACATCTGGCGTCCCACATTGTTCGATTTTGGGTCCGGTAGAGTTCAGTTTATATATGTAACCTCTTGGCAGCGTTATCAGGAAGCACTGCATTGATTTTCACGGCTGCGCAGACAATACACAACTTTACATTTCTGCGTGACCGGAGGATTTTAGCTCCACGGATAAATGAGACTGTACTGGGGATGTAAATACCTGGGATGGCTCACAACTTCCTCCAGCTAAATCAAGACAAGACCGAGGTACTTGTTGTTCGAGCCAAAGCAATGAGAGAGAATCTAGCTGCAAATTTTAATTCACAGGCCATAAAAAAAAGAGGAAACAGCAGGCAAAACACCTAGGTGTTGTTTTAGATTCTGGCACAAAATCTTGAATCACATATCAGGAATGTGACCAAAATAGCTTTTTAACCGCCTGAGGAACTTTGCCAAGGTGCGGCCGTTTCTCTCTCGGGCTAATCCAGAGACTCATCCGTGCGTTTATTACAAACAGGCTTGACTGCTGTAATGCTCTGCTGACTGATCTACCCAGGAAAGCCGTTGGTCAACTGAAAAAAAACATGCAGAATGCTGCAGCTCGGGTACTGACCAAGACCAGAGCACACATTACACCGGTTTTAAGGTCTCTGCATTGGCTGCCTGTGAGTTTTTGAATAATATATTTTTTTTTTTAAAGAGTCTTCTATTGGTTTTTAAAATCAATCCAGGATTGTGTACCCAGTGGGTGCCTCAGGTCCTCTGGCACTGGTATTTTAACCAAAGTCTAGGACCAAGAGGCATGGAGAGGCACCCTTTAGGTATTATGCACCCAGCCTCTGGAATAGCATGCCAGAGAACCCGAAGGAGGCTGAAACTGTAGACATAAAACGGATCTTCAAACACATTTTTAGCTTTGATTTTCCTGATTTTTAGTTCTCTTTTGTTTATCTTATGTTTGTTTGTAGTAAATATTTCAGCTTTTTATTTTTGTGGGGGTTTTTTCTTCCTAAAAGCATCGTTCATCGTTAGAACCGTTGTAGGTACATTGTTTAATCTAAACAACTCTGAAGCAATTATCAGCAGACAAAAAATAAATCACTAAAAACAGAGATTACCCAAGAATAAATATTCGATATCGTTAAAACATTTGCACGGTACAAAGTACCAGGAACGGGCGGCTTTCCCATAGAATTCCATTCAAGAGCAAGTTTCAGTTTAATACAATATGCAAATATATATATCTATCAAAAATGGCTGTTGATGCCGAAAAGGCTTGACCATCTTGAATGTCCTTTTCTACTAAAAACTTTGGAAGCTTTCAACTTTCCAGATGAAATAACACATTTTCTAAAATATTGTATAAATTATCCTCAAGCTAAAATGTACACAAATAATATCTGATTAAATTGCTTTACAAAGAGGCACAAGACTGTGATGTCCCCTCACCCCCCTCCTGTTTGCACTGGCAATTCTACCGCATGCAGAAATAATTAGACAGGACCCAAAACGTAACAGGTATCAGTATTGGTAAAACATTAATATAAACTTAACCGTTTTGCAGATGATCTCCAGATATACCTGACCAATATTGAAAACTCAATGCCCCCTTTGCTAAAATTATTTTCAGAATACTCAAAAATCTCAGGATATAAAATTAACATGGGGTGGGGATCCTTTAAGTGGACCACAACAAATATTTAATACTTAGGATGATTAACATGTGACAAACAAATATATAAAGACAACTATATTCTAAACTCAGCAACATTTTTTTTCCTTTTTCAGGTCCCCGTCTTTCAAAGATAATTCATAAAAGCCAAATAACTTCACAGATCTTCATTGTAAAGGGTTTGAACACTGTTTCCCATGCTGTTCAATGAACCATAAACAATTAATGAACATGCACCTGTGGAACGGTCGTTAAGACACGAACAGCTTACAGACGGTAGACAATTAAGGTCACAGTTATGAAAACTTAGGACACTAAAGAGGCCTTTCTACTGATTTTGAAAAACATCAAAAGAAAGATGCCCAGGGTCTCTGTTCATCTGCGTGAACGCACCTTAGGCACGCTGCAACAAGGCATGAGGACTGCAGATGTGGCCAGGGCAATAAATTGCAATGTCCATACTGGGAGACGCCTAAGACAGCACTACAGGGAGACAGAACAGACAGCTGATCGTCCTCGCAGTGGCAGACCACGTGTAACAACACCTGCGTAGGATTGGTACATCTGAACATCACCTGCAGGACAGGTACAGAATGGCAACAACAACTGCCCGAGTTACACAATCCCTCAATCAGTGCTCAGACTTTCCACAATAGGCTGGACTGAGGGATTCTGGCCTGTTGTAAGGCAGATCCTCACCAGATATCACCAGCAACGTCACCTATGGGCACAAACCCACCGTCGCTGGACCAGACAGGACTGGCAAAAAGTGCTCTTCACTGACAAGTCACAGTTTTGTCTCACCAGGGGTGATGGTCAGATTCGTGTTTATCGTTGAAGGAATGAGCGTTACACCGCGGCCTGTACTCTGGAGCGGGATCGATTTGGAGGTGGAGGGTCCGTCATGGTCTGGGGCGGTGTGTCACAGCATCATCGGACTGAGCTTGTTGTCATTGCAGGCAATCTCAACACTGTGCGTTACAGGGAAGACATCCTCCTCCCTCATGTGGTACCCTTCCTGCAGGCTCATCCTGACATGACCCTCCAGCATGACAATGCCACCAGCCATACTGCTCATTCTGTACGTGATTTCCTGCAAGACAGGAATGTCAGTGTTCTGCCATGGCCAGTGAAGAGCCCAGATCTCAATCCCATTGAGCACGTCTGGAACCTGTTGGATCAGAGGGTGAGGGCTATGGCCATTCCCCCCAGAAATGTCCGGGAACTTGCAGGTGCCTTGGTGGAAGAGTGGTGTAACATCTCACAGCAAGAACTGGCCAATCTGGTGCAGTCCATGAGGAGGAGATGCACTGCAGTACTTAATGCAGCTGGTGGCCACACCAGATACTGACTGTTACTTTTGATTTTGACCCCCCTTGTTCAGGGACACATTATTCCATTTCGGTTAGTCACCTGTCTGTGGAACTTGTTCAGTTTATGTCTCAATTGTTGAATCTCATGTTCATACAAATATTTACACGTTAAGTTTGTTGAAAATAAACGCTGTTGACAGTGAGAGGACGTTTCTTTTTTTGCTGCATTCATTACTCAACGATATGAAAGCAGATCTAATTCAATTGAATAATCTTCCCATAAATCATACAGGTAGAACAAACCTCTTTAGAATGGCATGACTGCCAAATCCAATACCAATTACCCCACCGAAGACATTCTTTAAAATAAAAAAGAAATACTCAGTCATAACAGACAAATAAAAAATGCTGCTTATATTCCCCAAGTCTGAAGTGGTTGCTACACTTGACACTTACAATGCGACTTCTGCTATCAGAATACGAAGATCACATTGAAAACACGGGTCTAGACGCACAAAAAAAAAAAATCGCTTCGTGGACTGATTGTGTTTAAATCTGGAAGACCAGATTTCTCCTGTCTGGACGCAAATCAGGCTACCTACCGAAAGCGCACAGTGGGTGACGGAGGACATAGAGTGCGAGGAAAGTGTTTGCTGGCTTCATAAATGCTAGCCAGTTAGCTAATGATAACCCAGGTACAATCACTTTAGCATCGCTTGCAAGCTAGCTACAGAGGTCAGCTGGCTAGTTTGCCACAGTAGTTACCTACAGCCATCAGTGGTTGTGTTATCATATTTTGCCTATTACACCATTTGTTGAATGCATTCTAGGCATTTGAATATGACGCGGAGAAAAGGGAATTGTTATATAAATAATCTAATATCAAGCATTACTAGCAGACCAAAGCTCTGGTTAAACCGGATGCCCTCAGATAACTCTGGGCCCAGTGTCCTCACTCAAGTTTAGAGCCTACGTGCAATAACATGATTATCCGAAGGACACACAGCTGCCATCACGCAAATACTCCCCTGTAACTACAAAGAGCAGCCTGCAACACTAACGAGCTTATGAACCCTACATGCACTCCTGTATAAACAGGAAACACCAACAGAATCCGGACACTGGACACGGTAGACACATTTAAATGTAGGTGTCGATGCAAGACGCGCTCAGAATTCCATGATCAGAATACTAAAGCTGCATGAACTGTCAAGTCTAGACACGGCCTGAAGGTGGTTTTAAACTTCCAGACTTGGAATTGTATCAACTCGCTACCCAGGGCTTTTATTTGCGACATTCGGAAAGTATTCAGACCCCTTACAGCCTTATTCTAAAATCTTCAATTTACACACAATAACCCATAATGTCAAAGCGAGAAAAAAAAAAACTTTATACCTTTATTTACATACGTTTTCAGACCCTTTGCTATAACTTTAATGAGACTCGAAACTGAGCTCAGGTGCATCCTGTTTCCATTGATCATCCTTGAGATGATTGGAGAACGCCTGTGACAAATTCAATAACTAGACAGCTAGATTGTTGCTTTATAAAAAGGCCAAAGAAAGCTAGAAATCGTTTTTAAGAATTCCTCAAGCATTTAAATGGCTAGACAAAAATGGCTAATGTAGCCATCCAGCCAGGATAACGTTGCTAACGTAGCCATCTAGCCAGGATAACGTTGCTAACTAGCTAACCATGAGCAAGCTAGCTAACAGGCATTTTCTGTAAAATAAAAAAATAAAAACCTGCTCAAGACAGTTAACAGAATTGTCCATTTAAACAACTTTAGCCAATTTACTAATTACTACATTTTTGCTAACATTAGGTAGTTAATCCAGAGATTCTTACCTTTGCCTCGATTTGTCAGTCTCGTCCAGATCATCATAGCCCTGGTGAGTGATGTGAAGCTTGAGACAGGTATTTGTAGTTCTGTGTGATAGCCACATTAGCATTTCAATTTCGGGGGTTAAATACAGGCAAATATATTTATTTAAAAAAAAGTAATTGTCAGAGAGATTTACACGGTTTTCAAAACGAACGAAACACAGCCCTTATTTTGAAGTGTTTCTAAAAACCCACAATGGATCAAATGAATGGTGGAAAAAAATGATTGGAACCATTTCTGTGTTTGACCGTTAGGTTTAATGGGTATTATGACTCCTACTGTGGTAGACTACACTACAAAGCCAGGTTTCCCGATGGAAAAATGGAATTTACAAATGTTTTAATGATGCATCGTAAAAACAACGGGCCGAAAATGACACAGCCGTTTCCCAAAACACCATGCTGTGCACTCAATACAAACTTAAATTTAACTGTGTCGTTACAGGAGCTGTCACGTGTTAAATGACTCCAGAATATAGCCTATTATGTATTCATGTTTTTGTGTTATGTTTGCCGTGTATTCTGTTTTCTCCTGATCTTTTGTATGCAATGTTTGATTTGAGTCAACTCTGTATTTCTTGAGTGTGTGTGCAAACTGGGAGCAACAATGAATAAAGCCAAATTCAAATCGCTCAGCGTTGCTATAGAAAATATCAAGTGACCTAAAAATAAAATATGATGACAATGGTTTTCGCAAAGGAATTGGGCTTCAAGTAGGCCTACAGATATTAAACATTAAGTGCCAAGTCAAGCGACATTGGCATAGATCTAACATGGTAACCTTTAGGTTATTGGTTAGGCTACAGTGTAATTTCTGAGCTTTTTGATGGTTGTAGCCTATAGGCCTAATAGATATAAATATTGACGCAAGCTCAGATGTAGTCTAACCGTTTAATGCCAGGTACACTTCCTTTCATACATAAGTTTAGGGTCACTTAGAAATGTCCTTGTTTTTTAAAATTGGAGCACATCTTTTGTCCAATAAATAACAAAATTGATCAGAAATACAGTGTAGACATAGTTAATGTTGTAAATGACTATTGTAGCTGGAAACTGCATTATTTATTTTATGGAATATCTACATAGGAGTACAGAGGCCCATTATCAGCAACCATCACTCCTGTATTCCAATAGCACATTGTGTTAGCTAATCCCAGGTTAACATTTTAAAAGGCTAATTGATCATTAGAAAACCCTTTTGCAAATGTTTGAACAGGTGAAAACTGTTGTTCTGATTAAAGAAGCAATAAAAATGGTCTTCTTTAGACTATTTGAGTATCTGTAGCATCAACATTTGTGGGTTTGATTACAGGCTGAAAATGTCCAGAAACAAAGAACTTTCTTCTGAATTCATTAGTCTATTCTTGTTCTGAGAAATGAAGGCTATTCCATGCGAGAAATTGCCAAGAAAATGAAGATCTCGTACAACGCTGCGTACTACTCCCTTCACAGAAGAGTGCAAACTGGCTGTAACCAAAATAGAAAGAGTGGGGTGCACAACTGAGCAAGAGGACAAGTACATTAGAGTGTCTAGTTAGAGAAACAGACGCCTCACAAGTCCTCAACTGGCAGCTTCATTAAACAGTACCCGCAAAAGACCAGTCTCAACATCAACAGTGAAGAGGCGACTCTGGGATGCTGGCCTTCTTGGCAGAGTTCCATTTTAATATTTTTTGGGGGGGCCAGTCTGAGATATGGCTTTTTCTTTGCAACTCTGCCTAGAAGGCCAGCATCCCAGAGTCGCCTCTTCACTGTTGACGTTGAGACTGGTGTTTTGCGGGTACTATTTAATGAAGCTGCCAGTTGAGGACTTGAGGCGTCTGTTTCTCAAACGTGACACTAATGTACTTGTCCTCTTGTTCAGTTGTGCACCGGGGTCTACCACTCCTCTTTTCTAACGATGCCTTAAGATGCTTTTGGGAAACCGGGTCCAGGTTGCAGTGGTGTGTATTCATGGACGCCAAGGGAAGCCAGGCTTCCCAAAAACATTTACCAAGAAGAAACAGAAAAAAATTATTCATCTTTCAACAGTGTTTCATAGTTTTCCTTTAATTCGCAAGAGGCTGAATGTATCTCACCGGAGAAAGCGTCAGAGCGAACGAAACAGTGCCCCTCTGTCTCGGTTTGTGTAGCCCATCTATCTGATGCTGTCTGGTCAAAAAGAGTAGGACATTGTTGCAGCATGTAGAATTGAATGCAAGGGAAGCCAGCGAGCATTTGGCCTCCCTTGATACATTTTTTGTTTTAAGTATAAAATAGTCAATCAGCTTTGAGCTATGTGTGCTGTGTGTGCTCAACTGTGAAATGGTGTCGAGGGAAGCCAGTTTGGATTTGGCTTCACACCAATCCCACCGAGAGCAAAATGTTATTTACAGAAAAAACTAGAATTGTTGCATCTCATTGTGTTGTGGCTAGCTAAAATAGGCCCTTTCCTAACGTAGCTGGCTCATTGTTGCCCATGAAAGGAAGTTAGACTACCTGGATAAAATTCTTGCTCGCTAGCCTATGACAAAAACTAAAAGCGTATTGTATGACGAACTCATAGACCGTTATAGTCAACATGAGAGGAAGGCATTGGCGTTCCTCATGATTCCCACAAGCAACTGCAGCCCCTCAGGAGTTTTGAATTTGTGTAGCCCTCAAAGTTTCCCATGCTCTACAAGTACGGTGAGTCAAAATGTTGATCTACTTGCACAAACACACACAGACAAATCAGAACCAGACAGCCAAATCATATTTAGCTTACATTGATTGGACTACATTATTTTTTTTATATCTTTTAGTTTTAGACTAAGCATCGGTGATTTGATGATGTTGAAACGGTGCAGCTCCTGTTCTTTGCGATTTGCAGTTACTCTTCGTGTTTCTAACTCAAGTTGTTTAGTAGTCCAAAAATGTTAAAAACATTAACTTGCTGTACGTAACAACTGTTTGTTACATGCAATGTGGTTTGTGGACGTCGCCGGACAGAGCTCGCTCACCGGTTTTGTTATGAAACAACATGTGAATGAGTGGCCACTGTCTTATTGTCTCGTCCTTTACATATCACGGTTTCAAGGCATATGAATGAACTAACCGGTTATAGAGAAAACACCACAACTAGGTTGTAACATGGCTTTTTTTTCTGGCTTGGCTTCCCCAGTGATTTTACCCAAGCACAGCTACTGCCAGGTTTAAAAATGAGTTAAGTGGCCACTGTCAGCCTTTCAAGGGGTTGCCCCAGCCATGCATACATAGGTCCCAATCAGTTCATTCCACAAACATCAGGAGGCAGTCTACAATAGGGATTCCAGTAAGACACTGACAATGCCCTACACAAGACAGAACAACAAGTTCAATGCCTTTTGGTTCCATGGTGATTGAATCATGATAGGGGTAGATTAGAGAGCTACTTGGTTATCGAGCAAGCTGCTTGAGTTTCTCTAATATTTGCAGAAATAGATAACTAGTTAGGTAAGAACCCATCATCTTGAACTAAGCAGGACATCTAATGATAGGTAACGTTACCTAACAGGGGGGAAAAAACTGAAATTGCAATGTGGATAATTGTGAATTAGCAAATTCATGGATTTATAGCAGGCAATGATGATCAACATCCTCCCCATGGCATTATGACTTTGGTTAGTTAACCCACGAGCTCATTGATCTGTGGTTGTACATCGTCATCCTTACGGTACGGGGCAATGTTTTATAGGTAAAGTCAACAGATTAGCTGGTTAGCTAACGTTAGCTAGTAATCCTGCTAGCGAAGAGTTGTGGCTAGTATTTTACAAGTGTGGCTAGCTTTAGCGTGTTAGCTAGTTACTTGGCTGACTTCTGTAGCCAACTAACTACCTAGTTGGCTAATCAATTGTTATTTTACCTGGTCCTGTCATGTTCTTGGTGGGCAAAAAGGCTTGGCACTTCGCCACCATTCCTGACTATGTGCCCAGTGTCTTGGGGTTGCCTGCCACTGGATTTTTTTGTTCTTCGGTCGGTCCATCCGTCTTCGTATTGCGACTCAAAAGACGAGGCTACCGGTAGTTGATTAAAAACATACAGCACCGAAAAGACAGCAAAGACCATGCACAGTAGAAGTGCATGAAGATAACATCGCATTTTGTGAATTTAAAAAATGCACTTAACCGTGCTACCGTAACATTCTTTCAGATATGGATTTACATTGACTAACGAGGGTTGTGTTTACGTCAACTTTGAGCTCCACCTTCTGTCAAGAAACCAAAGCACAGGGGTGTATTCATTACGTCTTGCAAAGGAAATCGTTTACAGTTTAACCAAACGGAAGCAAACGGGACGAAACGGTGGGACTTACCTGCATTTGTCCAATAGAAACTGTAGTGTTCATTGTAACACGTTTTCGGTTTGGAGTAAACCGTTTATTGCAAACGTTTTGCAACCGAATCAGCGTGATGAATACACCCCTAATTACTGTTCCAGATATTATTTAATACACACATGGTCAACAGTATGTGGACACCGGCCCATAGAACATCTCATTCCAAAATCATTGGCATGAATATGGAGTTGGTCCCCCCTTTGCTCCTATAACAGCCTTCACTCTTTTTGGAAGGCTTTCCGCTAGATGTTGGAACATTGCTGTCAGGATGTTCAGCCACAAGAGCATTAGTGATTGATTGATGTTGGGCGATTTGGCCCGACACGCAGTCGGCGCTCCAATTCATCCCAAAGTTGTTGCCACAAAGTTGGAAGCATAGAATCATCTAGAATGTCATTATAAGC
Organism: Oncorhynchus keta; assembly: GCF_023373465.1. Taxonomy (NCBI): domain Eukaryota; kingdom Metazoa; phylum Chordata; class Actinopteri; order Salmoniformes; family Salmonidae; genus Oncorhynchus; species Oncorhynchus keta. The sequence goes on from NC_068442.1 coordinate 3,268,545, forward strand.
TGTAGCATTAAGATTTCCCTGCACTGGAGCTAAGGGGCCTAGCCCAAACCATGGAAAACAGCCCCAGACCATAATTCCTCCACCAGTCTTTACAGTTGACACTATGCAGTCGGGCAGGTAGCATTCTCCTGGCATCCGCCAAACCTAGATTCGTCTGTCAGACTGCCAGATGGTGAAGCATGGTTCATCACTCCAGAAAAAGTGTTTCTACTGCTCCAGAGTCCCATGGCGGCGAGCTTTACACAACTCCACCCAGAGCTTGGCATTGAGCATGGTGATCTTAGGTTTGTGTGTGGCTACTCGGACATGGAAACCCATTTCTTGAAGCTTCCGACATACAGTTCTTGTGCTGACTTTGCTTCCAGAGGAAGTTTGGACTCAGTAGTGAGTGTTGCAACCCAAGGACAGTCAATTTTTACACAGTTCAGCGGGCCCGTTCTGTGAGCTTGTGTGGCCTACCTCTTCGTGGTGAGCAGTTGTAGCTCCTAGACATTTCCACTTCACAATAGCAGCACTTACAGTTGACCAGGGCAGCTCTAGCAGGCCAGACATTTTACAAACTGACTTATCGGAAAGGTGGCATCCTGGCATGTTAAGTCACAGAGTTCTTCAGTACGGGCCATTTTACTGTCAATGTTTGTCTATGGAGATTGCATGGCGGTGTGCTCGACTTTATACACCCGTCAGCAACGGGTGTGGCTGAAATAGCCGAGTCCACTTATTTGAAGGGGTGTCCAAATACACACAAAAAAAGTATGGCCAAAAGTATGTGTGTGTATCTGAGTGTCTGGAAAGCACCCATTGGCTTGCAGGACAAGTTGAACTATGATCAAATAGCTTCCTACAAGATACTAGCTAGCTAAATACCTTAGTAATTAGATATGAAGGAAAGAGATTTGGAAACATTAGCCTTATAAACATCTGCAATACAATACCACCTCATGTATACCAGTGTACACATTTCTAACATACATGAACTAAAATAAACCTATTTATTATATATATATATACACACATACATACATACATACATACATACATACATACATACATACATACAGTGGGGCAAAAAAGTATTTAGTCAGCCACCAATTGTGCAAGTTCTCCCACTTAAAAAGATGAGGCCTGTAATTTTCATCATAGGTACACTTCAACTATGAGACAAAATGAGAAAAAAAGCCAGAAGAATCACATTGTAGGATTTTTAATGAATTTATTTGCAAATTATGGTGGAAAATAAGTATTTGGTCAATAACAAAAGTTTCTCAATACTTTGTTATATACCCTTTGTTGGCAATGACAGAGGTCAAACATTTTCTGTAAGTCTTCACAAGGTTTTCACACTATTGCCGGTATTTTGGCCCATTCCTCCATGTAGATCTCCTCTAGAACAGTGATGTTTTGGGGCTGTTGCTGGGCAACACGGACTTTCAACTCCCTCCAAAGATTTTCTATGGGGTTTGAGATCTGGAGACTGGCTAGGCCACTCCAGGACCTTGAAATGCTTCTTACGAAGCCACTCCATTGCCTGGGCGGTGTGTTTGGGATCATTGTCATGCTGAAAGACCCAGCCACGTTTCATCTTCAATGCCCTTGCTGATGGAAGGAGGTTCACTCAATCTCACGATACATGGCCCCATTCATTCTTTCCTTTACACGGATCAGTCGTCCTGGTCCGTTTGCAGAAAAACAGCCCCAAAGCATGATGTTTCCACCCCCATGCTTCACAGTAGGTATGGTGTTCTTTGGATGCAACTCAGCATTCTTTGTCCTCCAAACACGATGAGTTGAGTTTTTACCAAAGTTATATTTTGGTTTCATCTGACCATATGACATTCTCCCAATCTTCTTCTGGATCATCCAAATGCTCTCTAGCAAACTTCAGACGGGCCTGGACATGTACTGGCTTAAGCAGGGGGACACGTCTGGCACTGCAGGATTTGAGTCCCTGGCGGAGTAGTGTGTTACTGATGGTAGGCTTTGTTACTTTGGTCCCAGCTCTCTGCAGGTCATTCACTAGGTCCCCCCGTGTGGTTCTGGGATTTTTGCTCGCCGTTCTTGTGATCATTTTGACCCCACGGGGTGAGATCTTGCATGGAGCCCCAGATCGAGGGAGATTATCAGTGGTCTTGTATGTCTTCCATTTACTAATAATTGATCCCATAGTTGATTTCTTCAAACCAAGCTGCTTACCTATTGCAGATTCAGTCTTCCCAGCCTGGTGCAGGTCTACAATTTTGTTTCTGGTGTCCTTTGACAGCTCTTTGTTCTTGGCCATAGTGGAGTTTGGAGTGTGACTGTTTGAGGTTGTGGACAGGTGTCTTTTATACTGATAACAAGTTCAAACAGGTGCCATTAATACAGTTAACGAGTGGAGGACAGAGGAGCCTCTTAAAGAAGAAGTTACAGGTCTGTGAGAGCCAGAAATCTTGCTTGATTGTGGGTGACCAAATAGTTATTTTCCACCATAATTTGCAAATAAATTCATTAAAAAAATCCTACAATGTGATTTTCTGGATTTTGAAGTGTACCTATGATGACAATTACAGGCCTCATCTTTTTAAGTGGGAGAACTTGCACAATTGGTGGCTGACTAAATACTTTTTTTGCCCCACTGTGTGTGTGTGTATATATATATATATATATATATATATATTGTTTTAAAACATTTTATTTTACCACCTTTTTCAATCTTGTCTCATCCCTGCAATTCCAACAGGTTTGGGAGAGGCATGCGTCCTCTGAAACATTACCCGCCAAACAGCTCTTCTTAATAACCCGGCCCCTTAACCCAGAAGCATCGATGTGTCAGAGAAAACACTGTTCAACTAACGACAGAGTCAGCCTGCAGGCATCCAGCCCACCACAAGGGGTCGCTAGAGCGCAAAGAGCCAAGTAAAGCCACCTGGGCCAAACCGTCCCCTAACCCAGACAACGCTGGGCTAATTTTGCACCGCCCTATGGGACTCCCAGTCAAGGCCGGTTGGGACACAGCCTGGGATCTAACCCGGGTCTGTAGTGACGCCTCAAGCACTGCGACGCAGTGAATCATAGACCGCTGCGCCACTCAGGAGGCCCATAAAGACCAATTTCTAACAAAATTCCCAAGCATGTCAAGTTATCCAGACTCTAGTAGATACAGTACTTGTAAATAGGTTCTAATAATAATAATAATAATATATGTTTAGCTCGCTTTTAGACTTACAGTCATGTGTGCATACATTCTACGATACAGTACCCTGGCGTTACAAGCGCCATGCTCTAAACTGAGCCACAGAAGGACCACATTTATAAAAATGAGGGCCATCCATGAATATCCCAAATAGTCTCCTGTGTGAGGAGCTTAGGCTGCATTTAAGTAGGCAGCCCAATTCAGATGTTTCTTCCACTCATTTTATTTTATTTTTTACATCTGATCTTTTTCAGAGCTGATCTGATTGGTCAAAAGACCAATTAATGGAAAAAAATATCTGAAATTGGTTACCCGTGTAAACACAGCCATAAAAGTATATGGTTAAGACCCATCTGCCATCCACTGAGCACAAATGGAGGAAACTCAAGTCTGACTGATGAACCTATCAGTTTAGTTTTATTTCATATTTTCAATATAAACCACTGTTGGATGACAGCATGCTTGACTCTACAAACTGTGGAAGAGAAGCATACTTCTTATCAATATTCTCAATTTTGAATCAAACATTAAATAGTAACGCAATAATTGAGATGCTCATTGATGTACATATGACAACATGGCTGGCTATAACCAGTAACATAAAGCAGTGATATGATTCAGTAACATGTGCAGTAAAATTTTGGCCAAACTGAAATGCTTTATAAAACAATGGTCCCGTTTCCCAGACACAGATTCAGCTGACTGTTGGACTAAGAAGAATGTTCAATGGAGATTCTCCATTCAAAGTGATTAGTCAAGGACTACTCTGTATCTGGGAAACTGGTCCAATAGCTTCTCATTAATTAATGCACACCATATGCCAGCAGGTGCAATCTGCTGCTAACAAAATTAATCTTTGTCAATCTACAATCAAGAGATGGACCACTCGCTTCACATTTATTCTCTCATAATTAGGGTTGTTGCAAATTTTGGTAACTTTACCAGGTTTTCCAGTTCTCTCAGTTGGAGGAATCCTGAATTTCCTACTTATTCTCTGAGTCGGGGAATCGTCCAGGTGATTTCTGGAAAACCTATGGATTTTGGGTAAGTTACCAGAATTTTGCAACCCTACTCATAATGCATATTCATATTCCTCTGTAGCTAAAGCACTCTCTTATTCTGCAATAGTCCACATTGGTAAGAGACAGAAACCAACCAACCACTAAGTGTGTGATGAGGGATGACACGATAACACTGAGGTGTTGTAAGTAAATACCATCAGATCCCGTGGCATCACTCAGCTAGCTGTGCATGCAAGGCAGGGTTCATTCAACACAGTCAAGACTCAGCTTCAGTTCAGTTCACTCAGGCCATGGTCGTTTTCATTAGGGCACACCATAACAAAAGGTTTTCAAACTTTGTGCAACAGAAAACAAACATGATCGTTTCTTATTTATTGGATAAGTCCAGGTATTACCTTCCAGTTTCAGTCTATTTTCTTCTGCTTGCTGCCGACTGAACACGACCCAGATATTGGCTGAAACCAATTTGTTGATGATACACAGCGTCCCCCCAGCACCAGCCTCATAATACATACATTTTATTTTATTATTATTTCTTTTTTTACAATGTGTGCATGTTGAAATGTTGGGTTGGAGTGTGGGGTGATGGATATGGGGGACACATAAGGGTGTATGTAGCGTTGGGTGTAATCTTGCATGCCAGACTTGTATGTAATATTCAGAGACACACTTGTCTGGTTCCACAAGACTATGTTAGGTGAGGAGGGAGGAAATGGAAGAGAGAGGGAGATTAGTGACTCTCGCTGTTAACTGAGGACCCCTCCCCCCGCGGCGAGGACGACCGGGACACCCCCCTTTCAGTGTTGTCAGAACTGGTGTTGCCGCTCTGGCTGTGCTGGTCTGCCGAGGCGGCACTGGAAGGAGTGGAGGCGGGCTTGGTTTTCTCCTTAAAGTCTGTGATTATGACCGTCAGGTCACCCACCGTTACCTCTAGGTGTTGGGCACTGCTCCGGTCCACGTTTTTTAACCTGGGCCTGGGATGGGGACAGAGAAGTATGGATGGATATATAGTAGGCATCGTAAGTGTTCATCCCCTTGGATTTAGTCATATTTTACTGTCTTACAAAGTGGAATTGGAATGTATTTAATTGTAAATTGTCAAAGAACTACACAAAACTCTCAACATATTAAAGACATCTTCCTAATACTGAGTTGCCCCCACATGTAAAATCTAGGCCCAGAATGATACTAGTATTTCAAAAGTTTCCATGGCAAAAAACAAATACATGAAGCAGACCAATCTTGGGTGGGTCCTTAAAAACCTGCTGTAAAATAGTGTGCTATAGCTTGGAAAATAAATCAAGTGACTCTGGATGACAACATAAGGTTTGTTTCCAACATTAGGGCTGTTTTCCTAAAGAAGTTTCGGCCTTAGTAAAATCGGTGCACAAATTACAAATCAGAGGTGCTAAGTACTCTAACACGGAACCCAAACCGGCTGCGCGAGTGTACCATCGTGAGCTATCGTGCATAAATGTATTTTGTCCCCCTACACCAAAGGCGATCACGACACGCAGGTTAAAATATCAAAACAAACTCTGAACCAGTGACATTAATTTGGGGACAGGTCGAAAAGCATTAAATATGTATGGCATTTTAGCTCGTTAGCTTGCACTTGCTAGCTAATTTCTCCTGGGATATAAACATTGAGTTGTTATTTTACCTGAAATGCACAAGGTCCTCTACTCCGACAATTAATCCACAAATAAAACGGCCAACCGAATCGTTTCTAGTCATCTCTCCTCCTTCCAGGCTTTTTCATCTTTGAACTTATATGGTGATCGGCATCTAAACTTTCATAGTATTACCACGATGACCGGCAAAACAGTTTGTCTTTCAATCATCCACATGGGTATAACCAATGAGGAGATGGGAGAGGCAGGACTTGAAGCGCAATCTGCGTCAGAAATAGGAGTTCTATTTTAGCCCTTGGCATCGTAGACGCTCGTTGGCGCAATAATTGAATAACATGTATTTCTACATTTATTTTTGTGGCGCTCACGCACACGACTGTCCGGTCTGGTCAGCATGTGAGCCCTAAATCTAACATTTTCACATTATTTATGCTCTGCCAAGGTGTTGGTGATCATAGCTAGACAGCGATTTTTAAGTATTGACATTATAGCAGATTTAAGTCAAAACTGTACCCCTGAGCAGTCTCCTTCCTGTCCTGCAGCTCAGTTCGATTGCATCTTTGATTTGTCTGGGTGGTTTAATACATCATCCACGCTTAAAGAGATATTCAGTGTCTGATTTGTTATTGTTACCCATCTACCAATCACTGCCCTTCTTTGAGGCTTTTGAATAGCTCCCTGGTATTTTAGTTTCATCTTTGCTTGAAATGCAATGAGGGACCTTAGATGTACACTACCGTTCAAAGGTTTAAGGTCACTTAGAAATGTCCTTGTTAAAAAAACAATTTTAAAACAAACTTTTTTTGTCCATTAAAATATCATCAAATTGACCAGAAATACAGTGTAGACATTGTTAACGTTGTAAATTACTATTGTAGCTGGAAACTGCTGATTTATAATGGATTATCTACATACGTGTACAGAGGCCCATTATCAGCAACCATCACTCCTGTGTTCCAATTGCATGTTCTGTTAGCTAATCCAAGGTTATAATTTTAAAAAGGCTAAGTGATCATTAGAAAACCCTTTTGCAATTATGTTAGCACAGCTAAAAACTGTTGTTCTGATTAAAGAAGCAATAAAACTGGCCTTCTTTAGACTAGTTGAGTATCTGGAGCATCAACATTTGTGGTTTTGATTACAGGCTCAAAATGGCAAGAAACAAGACCTTTCTTCTGAAACTCAGTCTATTTTTGTTCTGAGAAATGAAGGCTATTCCATGCGAGAAGTTGCCAAGAAACTGAGGATCTCGTACAGACGCCTCAAGTCCTCAACTTTGAGCTTCATTAAATAGTACACGCAAAACAACGTCTCAACGTCAACAGCAAAGAGGCGACTCCAGGATGCTGGCCTTCTAGGCTGAGTTGCAAGGCAAAAGACATATCTCAGACTGGCCAATAAAAAGAAAAGATGGGCAAAAGAACAGACACTGGACAGAGGAACTCTGCCTGGAAGGCCAGCATCCCAGAGTCACCTCTTCACTGTTGACATTGAGACTGGTGTTTTGCGTGTACTATTTAACGAAGCTGCCAGTTGAGGACTTGTGACGTATCGTTTCTCAAACTAGACACTGAAATGTACTTGTCCTCTTGCTCAGTTGTGCACCGGGGCCCCCCACTCCTCTTTCTATTCCGGTTAGAGCCAGTTTGCGCTGTTCTGTGAAGGGTGTAGTACACAACGTTGTACGAGATCTTCATTTTCTTGGCAATTTCTTGCATGGTATAGCCTTCATTTCTCAGAACAAGAATAGACTGACGAGTTTCAGAAGAAAGTACCTTGTTTCTGGCCATTTTGAGCCTGTAATCGAAACAACTGATGCTGCAGATACTCATCTAGTCCAAAGAAGGCCAGTTTTATTACTTCCAATCAAAACAACACTTTTCAGTTGTGCTAACATAATTGCAAAAGGGTTTTATAATGATCAATTAGCCTTTAAAATTTATAAAATTGGATTAGCTAACACAACATGCCATTGGAACACAGAAGTGATGGTTGCTGGTAATGAGCTGTACACCTATGTAGATATTCCATAAAAACAAATTCTGCCATTTCCAGCTACAATAGTCATTTACAACATGAACAATGTCTACACTGTATTTCTGATCAATTTCCTGTTATTTTAATGGACAAAAAACAAACAACAAAAAAAGAGGGGATTTTCTTTCAAAAACAAGGACATTTCTAAGTGACCCCAAACTTTTGAACAGTAGTGTATGTATCGGGATGTCATTTGTTGTTTATTCCGGATCTAATTTAGGCTTGCCTCAACAAAGAGGGTGAATACTTAAGCAAAGTCTATATAGCGGTTATAAAAATAGGTAAATATTAGTACACACTTTGAATGTTCTTTTCACTTCAACATTAGTGTATCTTGTGTAGATCAATAAATAAATAAAAACAATTAAATATATTTCAAATCCACTTTGTAACGCAACAAAATGTAGGGGGAAAAAAAAGAGGGGGTGAATACTGATACCCACTGTATATTGTCATTAATAGAACAGGATGAGAGTCAATAGTAGTCAATAGTATGGATAGTCACTTGGAACCTGTAAATGATTTTGATAGAATGTAATAATCATAATAAAATGAGATGATTAAAATATTCGCCAACATTCATAGTATCTTTGCGAATATGTTGTTCAAACAGTTCCCTCCTTACCTCGTCTTCTTGTGGCTGTTCTTTTTCTGTGTTGGTTCCTTTTCACTCTTCTCTTTCTCCGATTTCTCCCTCTTCTCTTTTTTGGGTTGTGTGGGTGAAGCAAACTGTGCAGTGACTTGCTGGGCAACCATTTGGGAGACAGGGCGAGGCTTCCTAGAAACAGATGAGTGATTATTAACATTGGACATTAGGCCATGAGCAGCAGGTACATACATATATATATGCACTGCATATTTATGCACATTGACTCGTTTTTCTAGATTTCTAGTGTATGATGAATTGTATGCATGGGGAAAAACTATCATAAGGAAGCACACTGCACATAGACAAATGCTGCATAGCGACAACATATTGAGGGTACAGGAACGCATACACCTGACATTTGTGCTCAGTGGGTTAAGTTCTGTGCATGGCTCTGGACATCTTGAGAAATGTTCATTTAGAAGGGTTTAAACTTGTCGTTTTATCCCTTTATTGATAAAAACAACATTTGACACAATCTGTCAGACGAACTACACCATAGAATCTGTCAAATGATGTCCCCATAATAGAAATGTCTCACTCAAAACAACCACTTGAATTAGGGCAACAATTAGAATGATTTATGAATAATCTGCACAATAGGTTTACATCCAAAAGTCAAACTGTCTGGACATCATCTTTGATCTTCTTCCCTGTCATCACTAGTTACCACAGCCACAAGGTTATAAACCAGCATATTTCTTTAATATGTTCTTAAAATGTGATTTTAAACTTAATCTCAACCACACTGCTAACCTTAAATAAAGACCAAAAAGCAAATGTTTATTTTCATAAATAGTTAAGATATAGACTATTTAGACTTGTGGCTGTGGTATCTAGTGGAAACCCTTCTTACCGTGTTGACGTTCCCTTTCTGACATCGCACATCATACACTTGAAAGCTTCGGCGGTGTTCCTGAAAGTACATACGCTACAGTCCCAGTAGGCATCGTCAGAAGAGGGTTTGGGTTGCCGCTTCGGCCTTCAAAACACACACACACACACACACACACACACACACACACGATAAGGGGAGCGACACTGTCAGCATAGCCATTTTAGGTAACATTCATTGATGTGTATTTGTACAAAAAACATAATACAAATGACTCTCATTTGAGCCGTATGGTCAGATTTACGAGGTAAAACTCTTCTATTTGACACACGGTGGCCCCGGCATAAAAGAGCCAGTCAGCCGCCATGAAGCTACAATGTAGCTAGCGCTACGCATCCATTGGTCGTACCCTATGTTTACAAGTGTTCATCACATTTTCTGGTCATTTTTCTAGATAAATATGTAATTTTACCTTGTGGGGCTCTTCTTGTCTCCCATCGTATAAAACCTTTATTTGTTTGAACTCAATATAGATTAATTTGACGGGGAAATTACCAACGCCGCTCTCTGCTGTCGTAGAACTCCAGTGGAAGGCTGATGATCACGTGGCAACGCCTACCCAATCACTCTCTCAAGGCACTCAAAGCACCCCTTGCCGACACACTCTAAACGGACCGGTCCCGCCCATCACACGTTTTTATTGGTTGAGGTGCATTCGCATTACCCACGCTCGACACAACGTAACATGTTTGTGCAGCGTTCACAAAAACGGGGAACTCAGAAACATCTGATTTCCGACTTCAGATTGTTGAAGACATCTGGGAACTCGAAAAAAAAAAACAGTTCCGACTGCGAAAATTCGTTTCAAATGGTCATCAATCTCGGAATTCCAACTCCGGACCTCGGGCCTCTTTCTCGAACTCCAACCTGAAAATCACAGAAGTCATGATTTCACCTCGTATTTTTCCGAGCCCCGGTTATCTTGAGTTATGTACTTTGCTAAATATGCATTTCGAACGTATAATTACAATTCCATATATTTTTAAACACTTTTAAAAGTTTCATAAAATAAGAAAAACAGTATCAGCTTGCCCCCCCAAAAAATGCTAGTTTGCCACACTAACTAGCTAATTAGCAGTCTAACATTACATCACAGGTTTATAGAAGAACGTATAACAATACACACAATTGTTTTCTAATCTATTTTTGGGTAAATCATTTTTGTTGACTGTAAAAACGTTTTATACATCCTTTTCACACGTTGAAATGTTTTGTTTACTCCGTTGCCATGGTCACGCTGATCGTCACCCTTGGTGTTGAGTTTGCGGTTTTCCTTCAAAATAAAAGTCCCCAATTGAAAGCGTCGCAAACCGACACATAGAGCTTAATCGTGCCATATTTGGACTAGACAATGTTAAACAAGTTTGGAATGTTGTTACATGTTTTTTTTAATAATTACAAACAGTAATTAATTCGTTTGACAATGGACAGTCATCTGTCATTGGCTGTTTGGGAATTGACGGCAACATTGTATTGACGCCTTATAATGAGTCTGAACAAAATGTATGGAGTTTAGTCTTTTAATTTCTTCAAAACAGCAAAACTATTTACTGGGACTGCATAGGATACTATAAATAGCAAGAGACTAAACAAACAAGAAATGTGTGTGTCAGTGAGTGAGTGAGAGAGAGTGAGAAGGTGTGTGACATGACAGTGTTCATGATGTGGCCTTACATTAAAAAGCACATGCTGTCCTTTACTTGGTTTTGTGACAGCAACCCTACAAATGACTCCTGATCTTGCGTCTTCTGTAGCCACTCTTTAAATTGACTTACTTCTTCATTACGTACATTAAAATAAATAACAACAATATTTGTATTAACTACAACTAAAATATTCTACAACTAAAAGTACAATTAAAACTTTCAGCATTCCATTAATCAGTTGGTGTGGGGGGGAGGTACCCATAGGTGTGCGGATGAGGGTTTTCTTTTTGAAGGTACCAAAGATGTTTATCACTAACCCAAGACAGTTCATCTGTGTCGTTTACAGTGGGAGCAAATAAAGCATACTGGGCAGAACAAGCAAGGAGGTGGGTAAAGCCAAGCACAAGCTAGCGAGGTCCTATTTGGGCTTTTTAGCATGTATTTGCATATTTCCGTTAGGGAACGCCTCCTCTGTGAAGTATCTGTGTGGACAAATTCAATTCGACCTGCTAGTCTTTCTAAACAACGCAATTTTATAGAAATGTGTAGAATGCCTCTCCCATTGGACTTCCTCTCACTACCACATAGTCCCTGTGATGTATCTGGGTTAAAGCCCTTCTGTCTGTTAACCCGCTTTTGACCGCACTCGCCTGGCTGAGGCATTCTGACTCTATCCAATCACCACACTCAATGCTGTTGACCAATGACGAAATGGGGTTTCGGCTAACTCGTTTCGGGGGACAAGACGAATTCTGCAACGAAAGTTGGCGGTTTGAGTTTTGAAGTTGAGTCTTTGCCCGGCAAAGGATATATAAGTTATCACGTACGAGTCTTTGTGCCGAATACATTACAGTTGTCAAGCTTATGGGCATGTGGCAGCAGTGTGTAGGAGGCAATCTGCTAGGTGTGAGAAGTGTGCAGAAGATATTGATATGCCATGCATGAGACAAAGGAATGTGTAGCGGTATGTGTTAATTGTAGGGGTGCCCATGGGGCTGGGGATCAGAAATGTTCAGTGCGAGAGGCAGGTTCAGGTTTCCAGGGTTAGTAGTGCAGAAGTTGTCAAATGCTGAGGCAATGAAGAATGTAGAGGGAGATGGGAGGGATCCTGCAAAGATTTCTACCAACAAGTGATTTATTTATTTTTTATTTATTTAACTAGGCAAGTCAGTTAAGAACAAATTCTTATGTACAATGACAGCCTACCAGGGAACAGTGGGTTAACGGCCTTGTTCATGGGCAGAACGACAGATTTTTACCTTGTCAGCTGAGGGATTCGATCCAGCAACTTTTCAGTTACTGGCCCAAGGCTCTACCTGACACCCCAATATATGTTTCAGTCAGATTGGATTTTTAGCTTTAATAGCAATGGTTAGAGTCTCTGAAATTGAGGTTGTCGTGGCAGCTGCAGAGGTATTTGGTTGTGCGAGACTTGACATCCGAAGAGTGTGTTAAGTGGTGGTATCCCGTCCTTTCAGGCTGTTGGCCCGAAGTAGGCCAAAATATTTTGAAATTGTGGAGTATGATGTTTATTTATTTATTATAAAAAATAAAAATTGTGAGTATAGTGTTAGATGGTAGGGTATTTGCTTATTTTATTATTATATATATTTTTATTCAAGCTAAGTTTAATTAAAGTGTTAAACTTTGGACACCAACCGCCGCCGAAGACAAAAAGGTCTAAGAAGAAGATAGGCGGCGGTAAACTCCGCGTAACATACTGCACTCCGCCAATCAAACACCGACGAGGAAGAGGTTGAATTTTACTCGTGGTGTTTGTTGTCAAATGTTGCACATGCAGAGAGCGTTGGAACTGTATAAAAAAAATCAACCACTTTATCGCAAAAAGTGCAAAACTACCTGTTAATACACAGAGCACGTTCAGCTGGTAAGTTCGTTTTTCCTAGCAACAACAGCTTCAGTGTACGCTAGCTAGCATTGGCCAGCATCTCTTTGCAAGCTAGCTAGGCTAACTTCAGCATCTATCCAATTGTTTGTACATTATTAGCTAGAGACACTATCATTGCAATTGACTTGGGATGTTCATATAGAAACATTATTAATCGTCAGGGTCGAATTCATTACACAGACTGTTGCGAAACGTTTCTTAAACGGAAGCAAACGTAATTAAACGGAGGGCCCTAGCTGCCTGAATTCTGTCGTTAGAAATTGTGTGCCGTAATTATTAACGTTACACCCCAGCGGTAATTCAGGTAGGTCCTTCTGTTTAAGAGACGTCGTAATGAATATGCCCCAGTTGATTTTGTTTTACATGTGCAATTTTTCGTTCTGTGTCTTGTATCCTAGTTTTTGAATATCAACCACATTTGTGTCAATACACTCCATAGACAACTCAATATTTCCTAAATATTCATCAATATTTGCAGGTTTTACATTCTCCAAGTCTCACATCGAGGAGCCCTTCAGCAACTTGGAGTAAGTTAGCTACAGCTCTCCCACACTCTACTACAGTAACTGAAAAATCAGTGTGCACAATATGAAGGGACAGTCGTACTGTAACCCTGATGCCTAGCTCCGATACTTTAATAGTTTGATTTGCGATCTGTTTGTCAGAGTATAAACGTTACTTAAGTCTCCCTAGTGCACACACTACACTGCCTGTACACACTGCACAAAGTTACTATCTAAGGAGGAATTCATGTGCTTGTGGGAAACTGGGTATTCCGACATGATTGTGTTTAGTTGCATTTGAAGTCGGACCAATTCTTCAAGCTAGCTTGATCTCAGTGCAAACTCTGTCTCCAATTTAACAGTTCACAGGCGAAACGTCAGGGATTTAGTTGCCGACTTTAGGATTACAGCTTCTTGTCACACAAGTAGGGCTGTCGTGGTGACCGTATTACCGTATTCATGATCAAACATTGAATAAGTGAACCTTTCAAAGATTCACTTAAGTTTTTTTTAATGAGAGAGATACAAATCTAATGAGAAATTTGAACAAACCTTACAGTTGAGCAAAGTATTTAAACAAATGATTCATGCATTCAAGTCTGGGGGAAAAAATCCCTCCTTGCCATTACAAACCAAACGACTAAAAGCTTAATCCTACTCACTGATATATCTTAAAAGCATTACGACAAATTAAAGTTATGAAGAGTATTTTCCAAATTATTCCTATAAAGTGTTTATTGTCCTAAAGTTGCAGCTTTCTATGGGAATAATTATTAAAGTTGGATTCTATGCTATACTCATTCACAGATTTATTATGAGTGACAAAATACAGTTGAAGTCGGAAGTTTACATACACTTAGGTTGGAGATATTTCACTTATAATTCACTGTATCACAATTCCAGTGGGTCAGAAGTTAACATACACCAAGTTGACTGCGCCTTTAAACAGCTTGGAAAATTCCAGAAAATGATGTCATGACTTGAGAAGCTTCTGATATGCTAATTGACATCATTTGAGTCAATTGGAGGTGTACCTGTGGATGTATTTCAAGGCCTACCTTCAAACTCAGTGCCTCTTTGCTTGACATCATGGGAAAATCAAAAGAAATCAGCCAAGACCTCAGAAAAAATGGGTTCAAAAGTATCTATTTCCACTGTAAAACGAGTTCTATATCGACATAACTTGAAAGGCCGCTCAGCAAGGAAGAAGCCGCTGCTCCAAAACCGCCATTAAAAAAAGCCAGACTACGGTTTTCAACTGCACATGGGGACAAAGGTCATACTTTTTGGAGAAATGTCGCCTGGTCTGATGAAACAAAAATAGAACTGTTTGGTCATAATGACCATCGTTATGTTTGGAGGATTAAGGGGGAGGCTTGAAGCACGGGGGTGGCAGCATCCTGTTGTGTGGGTGCCTTGCTGCAGGAGGGGGGACTGGTGCACTTCACAAAATAGATGGCATCATGAGGGGGGGAAATTTATGTGGAGATATTGAAGCAATATCTCCAGACATCAGTCAGGAATTTAAAGCTTAGTTGCAAATGGGTCTTCCACATGGACAATGACCCTAAGCATACTTCTAATATTGTGGCAAAATGGCTTAAGGACAACAAAGTCGAGGTATTGGAGTGGCCATCACAAAGCCCTGACCTCAATTCTATAGAAAATGTGTGGGCAGAATTGAAAAAGCGTGTGAGAGCAAGGAGACCTTCAAACCTGACTCAGTTACACCAGCTCTGTCAGGTGGAATGGGCCAAAATTCACCCAACCTATTGTGGGAAGCTTGAGGAAGGCTACCTGAAATGTTTGACCCAAGTTAAACAATGTATAGGCAATGCTACCGAATACTAATTGAGTGTATGAACACTTCTGACCCACTGGGAATGTGATGAAAGAAATAAAAGCTGAAATAAATCACTCTACTATTATTCTGACATTTCACATTCTTAAAATAAAGTGGTGATCCTAACTGAATTTTTACTTGGATTGAATGTCAGGAATTGTGAAAAACTGAGTTGAAATGTATTTGTCTAAGGTATGTAAAACTTCCAATTTCAACTGTATGTTCTGCCACAAGAAGTGAAATTGGGCAAACAATGCCAAGATGGAAAAATCTAATGAGGAGAAGAAAATAAAAAAACTCAGGCTGCAGCTGAGTAAAGCTTGTGAAAAAGATTATGTTGTTGGCTTAGGCCTATATCCATATTATTCTATCAACATGCAACCTACCTACAACACCTATAGTAGCCTAAGCCTAATAAGGGAGGTGAAAATGTGAATCCGTTTATAATGATCCAGTTCTGAGGACAGCCGAGTTGCTCTGCAGCCAATGATTTTTACAACCCATCGCATGAGCACAGTCAGTGAGGTTCGTTGACTGCGTTACTCGTTCTAGACTGTGGAGCCCAAATAATGCCATACGAAGGAGGAATGAGACGTCTTTTACTTTTACCTGCTCCTCAAACCCGTTTTGTTGTCGTCTTTTGGTCAAAAAAAGTTGAAAGGTCAGTGGCGAAAGGTCACAACTTGACAACTCTTGTAACAACATTTTCTTTGAGTTTCACCACTTGTAATTATGACTTGGAGGGTCGTTCAAGTGAAACTTCCCAGTTGGAACTCCGAACTTCTGATTACTCCGACATTATGTGAACGCCGCATTAGTTTACATACTTGTTTGAAATGGCAGCTACTTGTGGACAATTAACACATTTTAGTTTGCGTCACCTTGTGTTAATTATTGTCATGGCTGTGATTGTATGCTTGTTGTCCCTCACTTGCAGTGGCGTACAGGCGAGACCGAAGCCGAATCAGAGAGGCCACCGATGAGCATATTTCAGAGAGAGCTGTAAGTGACTGGTCATTCTAGCACTTTGCACAATGCACTCTTTGGGCAGACGGTGACGATTATTTTCACGTATGTATTGTCATCACATGAGTGTTTATTAGGCCATCGACCATCCTTCATGGAGTTGTCAATGTAAATAGATGTACAACTTATTCATTCGTGCCTAGAGTAGATTTTTCTCTCTGCACTTGTGTTTTTGAAATAAACTAATCCATGTTGTTATGCTTCTTGTTTAGGGAACGTACCAGAGAGTTGTGAATGTTGTCGAGAGGAGGACTGCTGTGACAAGACCGGAGCAAGAATATGACAGAGAATTTGAATATGAAACCAAGCGGTATGGTGGTGTTCAAAGTTACCATGACGATGACCAGATAGGATACCCTAGCGACAACATTCACACAGGAAGTGATCGTGGATACCATGGTGACGTGGTAGGCAGCATCCGAGGGAGGAACTCCCCATCTCCCCGAAAGGTCGGTATAAAGCTTTATCATGACCATTGTCATATTGATCTCAGAAAAGTACGATTTAGTTTACTTTCTTTGCAGTTGGACTAATATAAAACGGACCATTTAGATGGTAGCCTAGCTGTTGAATGTATGTTGATTGTCAGTAGATTGTATTTTTCAGCAGTCTATTATTCACACGTTTCAACACATGCTCTTTGTATGCAGGAGGACTACAGGGATCCATACTACAGGGGATCCAGAGTTGATTCTCAGATGGGCCGTCAAGGAGGGATGAGGTAATTCAGGCTTGACCACATCTATAAGATTGAGAGACGTTGAGTAATACTTTGTTATTGACCTGTTTAAAATACTGTGATGGTTCTATTCTATGAACCACCAGATGGCAGCAGAGTTCTACATTTCTGAAGCCACCATAATGATTTAAGATTAGGATCACTTTATTGGTCAATTGCACACAAGGTCCCCTCCGAAAGACACAAGTATATACAGGTTTTGGAGTGGTGCGGGGGACTGCCACACTGGGCAGCATTTTGAGCAGCATTTTTCAAATCATGTATGTGCCTTTGTTTAAAGCACAACTTCTAGCATTGATTAAACTCTCAATTTTTTGCTTTTTAATTATTGCAGCTCGTTAGGCAGTGAAAACGTTCCACAGGGTTGCTGGCCCATGTTGACTCTAATACTTCCCACGGTTGTGTCAAGTTGGCTGGATGTCCTTTGGGTGGTGGACCGTTCTTGATACACATGGGAAACTGTTGAGCGTGAAAAACCCAGCAGCGTTGCAGTTCTTGACACAAACCGGTGCGCCTGGCACCTTATACCATACCCTGGTCAAAACCACTTACATTTTTTGTCTTGCCCATTCACCCTCTGAATAGCACACATATGCAATCCATGTCTCAAGACTTAAAAATCCTTCTTTAACTTGTCTCCTCCCCTTCATCTTCACTGGTTTGAAGGGGATTTAACAAGTGACACCAATAAGGGATCATAGCTTTCACCTGGTCAATCTGTCATGGAAAGAGCTAGTGTTATTAAGGTTTTATATACTCAGTGTAAATCCCCACTCAAGATATTACATTTGACATATATCGCACAGTCACTGATTTTGAAGAGGGATTGAAAACACACTGAAGCTAATTTGCCAACCTGTCTCTGAGGTATTGGGCGGGAAAGACTGAGAGTAGGTTCTTGGCTCGTTTCATACCATATTCCACTTATCAACCACCAGATTCCTTCCCTTGGGGTGCTTGTCAGCCAGACCCCACACAGAGCACAGCTAAATCCCGTAGATCTCCTCTGCCCCTGTGCTGCCGAGACAGCCGTCTAGCAGTGACCCAATACAGAGTGCCACCAGTTCACAGGCCAAGACCCACCCCTCCCCATTCACTCCTAACCAAGTGTCATACCAGACTCCAGACAGGGACAAAGGGCACCAGTGTCAACTCATTGAGCCAACAAGGCTAAACCCCCACAGGAAAACCATCTGGGCCGCCAGCCCCTCCCTCTCCAGCCAGACAACCTCCACCACACTCTCGGCTCTCCTCAGACTCTCTGTACAGCGTACACACTCTCTATGCTGTCTTCTGTGGGAGAGCAAGCTAACTATGGTCTAGTTTCTCACCTCTTCCTTCATTACTGCCACCAGTCCAGTTATTTTCACGATCCATAGTATGACACCTCACACCTTTATCACCGACATTTGCAATTCTGTCTCCCACATTGGTTCTAGTTGGTTCACCATTGTCATTCAGCTCCCTTGACTTGTTGGCAATGGAGCCTAAAAGAGAGACTCGTGGTGTGGTTTTGACAGGGCAGCAGGCGGGCATCTGGGTCCATTTTTCCGCCGTTAGTGTGGTAAAGAGGTTGACTGGAGGCCTCACCCTTGCAGTGTAGTCCACAAGAAGCAGCGGTCAGGAACTCTTTGTTGGGTCTCTCTCACCTGGCCGGAGGTGATGAAGACTGAGGTGGCCAGACACCAGACAAACAGCAAGGCCTCCCCAGCACCACACCCTTATCCCTTTCCCCTCAACACAAGACAGAGTCCCGGGCCTGGGGGCTGCTGTTCATGGGCCTTCACTCGACTCCGACATATACATTTTGAGGGGGGGGGGGTGCACACTGCAGGTGTGCCTTTGCAATAGAGGCAGGTGGGTGGCGGCGGGTGGATTGCTCAATCTGCTCCGTTGTGGAGCTCTTGACCTCATGCGATGATAGCAGATGAGTGAAATGGGAAGCCCATTAAGTGCACTCATATTATATTTGTGCACAAGGCTGATTGCATTTGATATATTATTGATTTCACTATTCAGGAAGATGAGAGGGAGGCATTGGCTGTAATAACCTCATGACTAAAACCAATTACCTAGATTGATATTGGGGTTTATGTTATTTGTTTTCAAAATGAGTTAATTTCATGTTTAATTTGTTTGTGTAACACTTTCAATGTAATGGATTGGCTTTAACGGCATGACCTTGTAGAGGGAGGCTACGTATTCCCTGTGTAGAGGCTTTGGTCAAAGGTAGTGCACTATAGGGAATAGGGTGTCATTTAGGATGCTGACCTTGTAGAGAGACACTCTCTCAGAACCTCTTGAATACTTTCTAGCTTAGTCAGGCCAGGGTCATCCTTTTCCCCCTCTGGTATTCTGCAGTTGTCTTTCTTCCTGGACCTGAAAGAGCTTGTATTTAATTTTCCTGTTATTGCAGGTGGGACTGTGACACCCAGTTGCTTCGACTCTTGTTTTTTTTTTGGTTACTCTTGCTCTCAGATCAGCGTTTCCTTCTCTTTGGTTTGTAAGGATATAACCTGCGTTTAGAGAACCTGTTCCTATGCTTGGAAGAACAGCTTTGAAGATGCAGCTATAGACATACTTAATCAACAATTACAACTAGGACATTTCTTTAAGATGACATTTTATGTATAGCGACCACAGAATTCCTTTTTCATAGCTTTCTTATGGAAAGACGCAAGGTGAGTTTTTAAGGTGGAATCCATCACATTTATTTATTAAGCCCTTTTTACATCGGCAGAAGTCACGAAGTGCTAAACAGAGACCCAGCCTAAAACCCCAAACAGCAAGCAATGCAGATGTAGAAGCACTGCAGATGTAGGATCAACTCACTGCAACAGTGGTAATAAACTTTATTTGGCAGGCTGAACCTTGGCTACTTCAAACGGGCCTGGGGGCGTAAATGCTGGAGGCCTTATTAGGCCTGATCTTTGTTTGGGACATGGCCCTCGAAGTTCAAGCAGGGGTCATGAAAACCAGGTGCCGGCTGGTTGGTTAATTTATACAGTTGCGGCCAAATATATTAGCGTCTTTGCACTTTTCTTAAAGGCAGAGTATTAGCTATTTCTTAAGTCCAGAAACGCATATAATAGTAACTTCCTGCACCCCAAGCACCTGCTTACCATGTACAGTAGGCTACAGGCAATATGATCCTCCACCTTGTGAATCATATAAATTACTATCTTGCATTCAAGGCTTTCTTTGTGGTTTTTATATGTGGAGAGCATAAATTGTACAATTGTAAATGAACAGACTTTTTCAAGTTAGAACCAAGTAAAGTCCATTATCTGCTACCTGGACATGAAATAATTCCCCATTTCTTGAAAAATAAGTTGAAATCGAAGTTTTGGTCTCCACACCTTTTAGATTTTCAACATTGCAGAACCAAATGTATTTTAGTACATTTTGAAGTTTGCAATTTATTATTTATAAAATAAAGATAGATGTCATGGGCAGAATTATTGGGGCCCCGGAGCTAGTATTTGGTTGCATAGGCTTTGGCAAAGAGAACTACAGACAAACGGTTCTTGTACCCATCAATGTGCTTACTGCACCTTTTTTATTGGCAATTTGGCCTAGTTTTCAGCAGCAAACTGCTCTAATTCTTCAACGTTTGAGGAGTGCCCTCCGCCAACTGCTGTTTTCAGTTCTTGCCATAGTGTTGGGATGTGATTCAGATTTGGACTCTTCGCTGGCCACTGGTTACGAAAGTTATTTTATGCTCCGGGCATTTTTTTCCCAATCCCACAAAAATCACAATAACGAGCCTTTGCAAAGCTTTCACTCTTGTCACTCAAACCTATTCCAGCGTCTGCCTGCCAGCTGTAAATCTTTGCCTTTGTGTGTGTGTGTGTGTGTGTGTGTGTGTGTGTGTGTGGTCAACCTATGCTTCAAAGGGGAGTAGTAGGTCAACTGTAGCCTACTGACAACGTTACAAGTGTAATTCAGAAATTAGGGAGAGATGTTTTAATTAGAGAATAAGGAATTAGACTTTTTCAATGCTAGGTAGGGATACTATAGTTATCACGTTTTCACATTGGATTTATTAACTAAAAAAGGTAAGATGTGTTTTTAATTATAGTGCTTCTCTGCACACACAAGCTTGTTAACATTAGACCAGAGCAAGCTAAAACCAACTCGGAGGTTCGGAAGACATAAAACAAATTTCTCCATAAAAGCCGTTCCTCCGTAGGTATGACTCTGTGGCCTAATTCAGATAATGCATGTCATACAGTACCTTCAGAAAGTATTCACACCCCTTTTTTTTCTCCACATTTTAGTTGTTACAGCCTGAATTTAAAATTGATTGTAATTGAGATGTTTTGGTCAGTGGCCTACATACGATACCCCATATTATCAAAGTGGAATTATGTTTTTTGTCATTTTCCAAATGAATTAACAATGAAAAGCTGAAATCTCTTGGGTGAATAAGTATTCAACCCCTTTGTTAAGTCGAGCCTAAATAATCAGGAGTAAACATCTGTGTGCAATCGTCGTGTTTAACATGATTTTTGTGAATGACTACCTCATCTCTAACCCAAACATACAATTATTTGTAATGTTGAGCACTGAGTTCATATTCAACCACAAAGACCAGGGAGGTTTTCCAATGCCTAGCAAAGAAGAGCACCTATTGGGTAAAAAAAAAGACATACAGTACAAGTCAAAAGTTTGGACACACCTACTTATTCAATGGTTTTTCTTTATTTGTACTATTTTCTACATTGTAGAATAATAGTGAAGACATTAACTCTGAAATAACACACATGGAATAATGTAGTAACCAAAGAACTGTTTAACAAATCAAAATATATTTTAGATTCTTCAAAGTAGCCACCCTTTGCCTGGATGACAGTTTTGCAACGCTCTTGACATTCTCTCAACCAGCGCCATGAAGAATGCTTTTCCAACCGCCTTGAAGGATTTCCCACATATGCTGAGCACTTGTTGGCTGCCTTTTCTTCACTTTGCGGTCCAACTCATCCCAAACCATCTCAATTGGGTTGAGGTCGGGTGATTGTGGAGGCCTGGTCATCTGATGCAGCACTCCATCACTCTCCTTGGTCAAATAGCCATTAGCTGACAAGGTAGAAATCTGTCGTTCTGCCCCTGAGCAAGGCAGTTAACCCTATGTTCCCCAGACGCCGAAGACGTGGATGTCGATTTATGGCAGCCCCCTCGCACCTCTCTGATTGAGGGGTTAGGTTATATGCCAAAGACACATTTCAGTTGAATGCATTCAGTTGTACAACTGACTCGGTATTCCCCTTTCCATTATACAGCCTGGAGGTGTGTTGGGTTATTCTCCTGTTGAAAAACATGATAGTTCCACTAAGCGCAAACCAGATGGGATGGCGTATCGCTGAAGAATGCTGTGGTAGCCATGCAGTTAAGTGTGCCTTGAATTCTAAATAAATCAGTGTCAACAGCAAAGCACCCCCACACATCACACCACCTCCATGCTTCACGGTGGGAACCACACATGCAGAGATCCGTTTACCTACTCTTTGTCTCACAAAGACACAGTGGTTGGAACCAAAATGCCTGATTCATGCAGTCTCCTCTGAACAGTTGTTGAGATGAACCGCCAGGGTGCCATAAATACGGGAAGTGTATACCACAAAGAGAAAGAAGAGGCACTCTTGCACCGCAAACGGTTAACCATGACCTCTGTAGTTGGTCCCTGTATGGTGACAAAGTGTCTGCTGAACCAAGTGTGTACACGGGGAAAGAAGAAACACACCCTTGCGCTGCAAACGGTCTGGATCCATCTGGTCCCTGTACTGTCACCAAAGAGTGTCTGTAGCAGATCCTAGTCTGACCTTTGATGTGCCTGTACTGCACTCCAGCGCACCGGGACACTATGGAGAAGAAGCGCCGCAGATACTGCCTAAGCAGTTCTAGCTAGCTGTAAAAGAGGATTAGTTCTCCACTGTAATGTCCATGCAGAGGGAGAAAAGTGAGACATCACACCAGCCAAAGCAACGTTTCAAGTGATCAGAAATCAATTGTGAGCGCAAGAGGTGGTTGGCTGTGGCTAAATTTGACTATCTGGCTTGTGGCCAGGCTAGCTGCGTGCTCAACATGGCGACCTTGCTGCAAGTTCTTGGCCGAGCATGCTACCAAACCTATTGACTAGGATACAGAAATTCAAATCATCAAAGCTACAGAGCTAGCAATGAGACTCCCAGGTGATAGCAATGTAGCTAAGTACCTGATTAACAAAGACGACAATCACTTATTCTTTTGTCCATGGACCAAAAGGCAAATCGGCCTTCCAAATGACCAGGAGAAATTTACCGTGACCTGCTATAGATGGTTGGAAGGGCTCTGGTCAAGTTAAACTCAACCTCGCCAGATCTTCCTCCCGCTGTCCTAACCAGAAAGGACAGTGTTGACCTCGAACCCCCATTGTAAAGGAAATCCCTGGGCCCTTAGCCCTCCCTCCCTGACCTCCATGAGGTACCCAGAAGCTCCTGGGATCGTCCACAGTGCCTGTATGGTCATGGACAAAAAGACAGAGTAAGGATACATAGCCAGAGTAAAGTGAACACCCTCTGAAACCTAATGACAATGACACTGGTATTAAGATCGTCAAACCTATCGACCAGGACATGATCATTGAGTTCACCAAGGCCACAGAGAAAGCGATGATAGGCTCCCAGTTGATAGCTGAGGACCTGGGATGTGCCATGGGAGCAGCAGAGCGCCACCTTTGGCTCGCTGACTGAGCTGCCAAACTAGGAGAGGTTGGGCCTTCTGGATGCCCCGGTCAGCCTTAAGGGACTGTTTGGAGAAGATCCACCCAGATCCTGATCAACAAGTTCTAGCCTGCAGAGGAAGAGATCGAGGAGCTAGAGAAAGAGGTCGTGGAAGAGCCCATAGCCTGGATGGCCATGGTTCCCCGCAGGCATAGACGTTGTAGGCAGAAGAATACTACAGACCGCTCACTTACACACGCGCACACACAAGTGCCTGGTTTGGAATACGTTTTTGAAGTTGTTTGTCCCTGCAATTGAGTGTGAATGTTATTAGTTTTATCTAGTCCTAACAGTTTATAGGATGCATTCGACCTCAAGTTATCATTCAATCTTTGCAAAGGGTTTTACAACTGCATAAGTCCTTTGTAAGGTAGTTTTATTAGGGATGGTTGAGTCTGACTCATTAGAGGGGAAATGAATCATCTAGACTAATCTTTGGATTAGAACTACTTGGTTATAACATTTAACATTTAAGTCATTTAGCAGATTCTCTTATCCAGAGCGACTTACAAATTGGTGCATACACCTTATGACAACCAGTGGAACAGCCACTTGCATCTAAATCTTGTTGGGGGAGAAGGATTACCTACCCTTACTTACCCTATCCTAGGTATTCCTTGAAGAGGTGGGGTTTCAGGTGTCTCCGGAAGGTGGTGATTGACTCCGCTGTCCTGGCGTCGTGAGGGAGTTTGTTCCACCATTGGGGGCCAGAGCAGCGAACAGTTTTGACTGGGCTGAGCGGGAACTGTACTTCCTCAGTGGTAGGGAGGCGAGCAGGCCAGAGGTGGATGAACGCAGTGCCCTTGTTTGGGTGTAGGGCCTGATCAGAGCCTGGAGGTACTGAGGTGCCGTTCCCCTCACAGCTCCGTGGCGAGCACCATGGTCTTGTAGCGGATGCGAGCTTCAACTGGAAGCCAGTGGAGAGAGCGGAGGAGCGGGGTGACGTGAGAGAACTTGGGAAGGTTGAACACCAGACGGGCTGCGGCGTTCTGGATGAGTTGTAGGGGTTTAATGGCACAGGCAGGGAGCCCAGCCAACAGCGAGTTGCAGTAATCAAGACGGGAGATGACAAGTGCCTGGATTAGGACCTGCGCCGCTTCCTGTGTGAGGCAGGGTCGTACTCTGCGGATGTTGTAGAGCATGAACCTACAGGAACGGGACACCGCCTTGATGTTAGTTGAGAACGTCAGGGTGTTGTCCAGGATCACACCAAGGTTCTTAGCGCTCTGGGAGGAGGACACAATGGAGTTGTCAACCGTGATGGCAAGATCATGGAACGGGCAGTCCTTCCCGGGAGGAAGAGGAGCTCCGTCTTGCTGAGGTTCAGCTTGAGGTGGTGATCCGTCATCCACACTGATATGTCTGCCAGACATGCAGAGATGCGATTCGCCACCTGGTCATCAGAAGGGGAAAGGAGAAGATTAATTGTGTGTCGTCTGCATAGCAATGATAGGAGAGACCATGTGAGGTTATGACAGAGCCGAGTGACTTGGTGTATAGCGAGAATAAGAGAGGGCCTAGAACAGAGCCCTGGGGGACACCAGTGGTGAGAGCGCGTGGTGAGGAGACAGATTCTCGCCACGCCACCTGGTAGGAGCGACCTGTCAGGTAGGACGCAATCCAAGCGTGGGCCGCGCCGGAGATGCCCAACTCGGAGAGGGTGGAGAGGAGGATCTGATGGTTCACAGTATCGAAGGCAGCCGATAGGTCTAGAAGGATGAGAGCAGAGGAGAGAGAGTTAGCTTTAGCAGTGCGGAGCGCCTCCGTGATACAGAGAAGAGCAGTCTCAGTT
The DNA here is from genome assembly GCF_023373465.1 of Oncorhynchus keta. Classification (NCBI taxonomy): domain Eukaryota; kingdom Metazoa; phylum Chordata; class Actinopteri; order Salmoniformes; family Salmonidae; genus Oncorhynchus; species Oncorhynchus keta. Next base: position 3,294,170 of record NC_068442.1, read on the forward strand.
GAATGACTAGTCTTGAAACCTGACTGATTTGGATCAAGAAGGTCATTCTGCGAGAGATAGCGGTAGAGCTGGCCAAGGACGGCACGCTCAAGAGTTTGAGAGAAAAGAGAGAAGGGATACTGGTCTGTAGTTGTTGACATCGGAGGGATCGAGTGTAGGTTTTTTCAGAAGGGGTGCAACTCTCGCTCTCTTGAAGACGGGAGGGACGTAGCCAGCGGTCAGGGATGAGTTGATGAGCGAGGTGAGGTAAGGGAGAAGGTCTCCGGAAATGGTCTGGAGAAGAGAGGAGGGATAGGGTCAAGCGGGCAGGTTGTTGGGCGGCCGGCCGTCACAAGACGCGAGATTTCATCTGGAGAGAGAGGGGAGAAAGAGGTCAGAGCATAGGGTAGGGCAGTGTGAGCAGAACCAGCGGTGTCGTTTGACTTAGCAAACGAGGATCGGATGTCATCGACCTTCTTTTCAAAATGGTTGACGAAGTCATCTGCAGAGAGGGAGGAGGGAGGGGGGGCGGATTCAGGAGGGAGGAGAAGGTGGCAAAGAGCTTCCTAGGGTTAGAGGCAGATGCTTGGAACTTAGAATGGTAGAAAGTGGCTTTAGCAGCAGAGACAGAGGAGGAAAATGTAGAGAGGAGGGAGTGAAAGGATGCCAGGTCCGCAGGGAGGCGAGTTTTCCTCCATTTCCGCTCGGCTGCCCGGAGCCCTGTTCTGTGAGCTCGCAATGAGTCGTCGAGCCACGGAGCGGGGAGGGAGGACCGAGCCGGCCTGGAGGATAGGGGACATAGGGAGTCAAAGGATGCAGTAAGGGAGGAGAGGAGGGTTGAGGAGGCAGAATCAGGAGATAGGTTGGAGAAAGTTTGAGCAGAGGGAAGAGAAGATAGGATGGAAGAGGAGAGAGTAGCGGGGGAGAGAGAGCGAAGGTTGGGACGGCGCGATACCATCCGAGTAGGGGCAGTGTGGGAAGTGTTGGATGAGAGCGAGAGGGAAAAGGATACAAGGTAGTGGTCGGAGACTTGGAGGGGGAGTTGCAATGAGGTTAGTGGAAGAACAGCATCTAGTAAAGATGAGGTCAAGCGTATTGCCTGCCTTGTGAGTAGGGGGAAGGTGAGAGGGTGAGGTCAAAAGAGGAGAGGAGTGGAAAGAAGGAGGCAGAGAGGAATGAGTCAAAGGTAGACGTGGGGAGGTTAAAGTCGCCCAGAACTGTGAGAGGTGAGCCGTCCTCAGGAAAGGAGCTTATCAAGGCATCAAGCTCATTGATGAACTCTCCGAGGGAACCTGGAGGGCGATAAATGATAAGGATGTTAAGCTTGAAAGGGCTGGTAACTGTGACAGCATGGAATTCAAAGGAGGCAATAGACAGATGGGTAAGGGGAGAAAGAGAGAAAGACCACTTGGGAGAGATGAGGATCCCGGTGCCACCACCCCGCTGACCAGAAGCTCTCGGGGTGTGCGAGAACACGTGGGCGGACGAGGAGAGAGCAGTAGGAGTAGCAGTGTTATCTGTGGTGATCCATGTTTCCGTCAGTGCCAAGAAGTCAAGGGACTGGAGGGAGGCATAGGCTGAGATGAACTCTGCCTTGTTGGCCGCAGATTGGCAGTTCCAGAGGCTACCGGAGACCTGGAACTCCACGTGGGTCGTACGCGCTGGGACCACCAGGTTAGGGTGGTCGCGGCCACGCGGTGTGGAGCGTTTGTATGGTCTGTGCAGAGAGGAGAGAACAGGGATAGACAGACACATAGTTGACAGGCTACAGAAAAGGCTACGCTAATGCAAGGAAATAGGAATGACAAGCGGACTACACGTCTCGAATGTTCAGAAAGTTAGGCTTACGTAGCAAGAATCTTATTGACTAAAATGATTAAAATGATACAGTACTGCTAAAGTAGGCTAGCTGGCAGTAGCTGCGTTGTTGACACTACACTAATCAAGTCGTTCCGTTGAGTGTAATAATTTCTACAGTGCTGCTATTCGGGGCTAGCTGGCTAGCTAGCAGTGTTGTTTACGTTACGTTGAGTTAAAAGAACGACAATAGCTGGCTAGCTAACCTAGGAAATCGCTCTAGACTACACAATTATCTTTGAAACAAAGACGGCTATGTAGCTAGCTATGTAGCTAGCTACGATCAAACAAATCAAACCGTTGTACTGTAATGAAATGAAAATGTGATACTACCTGTGAATGCGACCGGTTGAGTTCTATTCAGTAGACGTTGGCTAGCTAGCAGAGTCTCCTACGTTAAGGACGACAAATAGCTGGCTAGCGAACCTCAGTGAATTAAGATAATCATTCCAAGGCTACACACACTAAACTACACAATTATCTTGGAAACAAAGACAGCTATATAGCTAGCTAACACTGAACTAATCAAGTCGTACAGTTGAGTGAATAGCACTACAGTGATGCTAATCTGTGTGCGTTAGCTAGCGTTGCTAGCTCCTGGGCGAATAGCAGTGAAGGCTACGTTAGGGCGACGAAATACGAAATACGATAATTATGCAATTATCTCTGATACAAGGACGGCTATGTAGCTAGCTAAGAAGAATGGCTAAGATTATGTAGCTAGCTAACAGTAAACTAATCAAGTCGTACAGTTGAGTGAATAGCACTACAGTGATGCTAATCTGTGTGCGTTAGCTAGCGTTAGCTAGCTCCTGGGCGAATAGCAGTGAAGGCTACGTTAGGGCGACGAAATACGATAATTATGCAATTATCTCTGATACAAGGACGGCTATGTAGCTAGCTAAGAAGAATTGCTAAGATTAGACAAATCAACCGTTGTACTATAATGAAATGTAATGAAAAAGTTATACAACCTGCAGAGCGAAGTGCGAATGCGACCGCTCGCTCCAACCGGAACCGAGGCTGCTGCCTTGCTAGCAAACTGTTGCTCTATGAAGGCTTATAAAGGTTGGATAGTATTTTATTCAGATATACGGTTTAAAGGTTGACCAATTAATCGGCATGGCAGATTAATTAGGGCCAATTTCAAGTTTTCATAACAATCGGTATTCTGCCTTTTTGGACGCCTATTACATTGCATTACACAAGGAGGCTGTGTGGCAGGCTGACTACCTGTTAAGCGAGTGCAGCATCAAAAGGACCTTGTGGCTGCAAGGAGCCACTGTAAGTTGCTAGCTAGCATTAAACTTACCTTGATAAAAAACATCAACCGTTTGCAGTTAACTATTTTGTTCTGCGTTGCATGTAATTCATTTATCATCGAATCACAGCCTACTTCATCTTCGCCAAACAGGTGATTTAACAAAAGCTCATTTGCTAAAAAAGCACAATTGTTGCACAAATGTACCTAACCATGAACATCAATGCCTTTCTTAAAATCAGTACACAAGTATATTATTTTACACCTGCATATGTAGTTAAAATAAATTAATGTTAGCAGGCAATAATAAGTAAGGAAATTGTCACTTCTCTTGCGTTGAGTGCAAGCAGAGTCAGGGTATATGCAGCAGTTTGGGCCGCCTGGCTCGTTGCGAACTGTGAAGCCCATTTTTTCCTAACAAAGACCGCAATTCATTTACCAGAATTTTACATAATTATTAAGGTTGTGCAATGTAACAGCAATATTTAGACTTAGGGATGCCACCCGGTCGATAAAACACTGAACGGTTCCGTATTTCACTGAAAATAAACGTTTTGTTTTCGGAATGATCGTTTCCGGATTTGACGATATTAATGACCAAGGGCTCGTATTTCTGTGCGTTCCAAATACTAATTGAGTGTATGTAAACTTTTGACCCACTGGGAATCTGTGATGAAAGAAATAACAGCTGAATTTTTACTTGGATTAAATGTCAGAAATTGTGAAACTGGGTTTAAATGTATTTCGCTATGGTGTGTGTAAACTCCCGATTTCAACTGTGTGTGTGTATATATTTAAAATTGGCCGATTTTAAATCATTATCGGCTTTTTTTGGTCCTCCAATTATCTGTATCGTGTTGAAAAATCATAATTGGTCCACCTCTAATACAGTGCATTTGGAAAGTATTCAGACCCCTTGGCCTTTTCAAATTTTGTTACGTTACAGCCTAATATAATTTTTTGCAAATGTATTAAAAAACAAAAATTTTACTTTAGTACTTTTTTGAAGCACCTTTGGCAGCAATTACAGCCTTGAGTCTTCTTGGGTATGATGATACAAGCTTGGCACACCTGTATTTGTGGAGGCCTCCAACATAATCCAGGTAGAATCAGGAATTCCCCAGGGCAGCTGTCTCTAGGCCACTTGAAAAAAGTAAATCTTTACTAACGACATGCCACTGGCTTTGAGTAAATTATACATGTCAGCTACTACAGCAACTGAAATGACTGCAACACATAACAAAGAGCTGTAGTTAATTTCAGAATTGGTGACAAGGAATAAGTCAGTCCTAAATATTTCAAACTCTTTGGGACAAATCATTCAATAAACCCTAAACCCCAACTAAATATGTTAATCAATAATGTGGAAATCGAACAAGTTGAGGTGACTAAACTACTTGGAGTAACCCTGGATTGTAAACTGTCATCAAATCAAATTTATTTATATAGCCCTTCGTACATCAGCTGATATCTCAAAGTGCTGTACAGAAACCCAGCCTAAAACTCCAAACAGCAAGTAATGCAGATGTAGAAGCACGGTGGCTAGGAAAAACTCCCTAGAAAGGCCAAAACCTAGGAAGAAACCTAGAGAGGAACCAGGCTATGTGGGGTGGCCAGTCCTCTTCTGGCTGTGCCGGGTGGAGATTATAACAGTACATGGCCAAGATGTTCAAATGTTCATAAATGACCAGCATGGTCTAATAATAATAAGGCAGAACAGTGGAAACTGGAGCAGCAGCACGGTCAGGTGGACTGGGGACAGCAAGGAGTCATCATGTCAGGTAGTCCTGGGGCATGGTCCTAGGGCTCAGGTCCTAGGAAAGAAAGAGAGAAGGAGAGAATTAGAGAACGCACACTTAGATTAACACAGGACACCGAATGGGACAGGAGAAGTACTCCAGATATAACAAACTGACCCTAGCCCCCGGACACATAAACTACTGCAGCATAAATACTGGAGGCTGAGACAGGAGGGGTCAGGAGACACTGTGGCCCCATCCGAGGACACCCCCAGACGGGGCCAAACAGGAAGGATATAACCCCACCCACTTTGCCAAAGCACAGCGCCCACACCACTAGAGGGATATCTTCAACCACCAACTTACCATCCTGAGACAAGGCAGAGTATAGCCCACAAAGGTCTCCGCCATGGTCATAACATATTGATACAACAGTAGCTAAGAGGGGGAGAAGTCTGTCCATAATAATGTGCTGCTCTATCTTCTGAACAGCACTATCAACAAGGCAGGACCTACAGGCTCTAGTTTTGTCACACCTGTAATACTGTTCAGTCGTGTGGTTATGTGCCACAAAGAGGGACTTAAGAAAATTGCAATTGGCTCAGAACAGGGCAGCACGGCTGGCCCTTGGATGTACAAAGAGAGCTAATATTAATAATATGTATGTCAATCTCTCCTGGCTCAGGAGGAGATATTGACTTCATCACTACTTGTATTTGTGAGAGGTATTGACATGTTGAAAGCACCGAGCTGCCTGTTTAAATGACTAGCACACAGATTAGACACCCACAAGACATGCCACCAGAGGTCTCTTCACAGTCCCGAAGTCCAGAACAGATTATGGGAGACGCACAGTACTACATAGAGCCATGACTACATGGAACTGTATTCCACTTCAGGTAACTCATGCAAGCAGTAGAATGAGATTATTTTTTATGGATAATTATGGAACAGCGGGGACTGTGAAGAAACACAGACACATGCATACACACACATGATAACATACACACTATACACTCACGTACACATGGATTTTGTGTTGTAAATATGTGGTAGTGGAGTGTGGGCCTGAAGGCGCACACTTAGTGTGTTGTGAATTCTGTTATGAATGTATTGTAATGTTTTTGAAATTGTTTAACTACCTTCATTAAGCCAAACCCCAGGAAGAGTAGCTGCTGCTTTGGCAACAGCTAATGGGGAACCATAATAAATACAAATAACCTGTCATAACACTGTCATGATCAGTATATTTACGGCTGATAATGACACGTACATAAGTGTCAACCCACATTTATTCAAATTAAGTTTTTCCCTGCCAATAAGTTTTGTTTCATTTTGAAAGTTTGTTTCTTAAGTCTGTTGTTGTTGTAATGAATTATTTTGTCATGTTTTTTTTTCATCATATTTTAATTAACTTGCAGAAAATATACTTTGTTACACTGTCCTGAAGCATTATGACGATTCTGTCAGTCGGACTGTGGAAAATACACTATGACACTGTCAGGAAGCATTATGACCATCCTATGTCACTTTACTTGGACTAAGAAGATACACTTTGACACTGTCATGAAGCATTATGACAGATTTCATCAAATATGCCAGATATGCCTATCACATACATGTCCTTATGTCAGTCATCAATCAAGAGGGTGTCTTGTCCTGTACCTGAAATCTGCTCCTGGGTTCAACACAGTTATCAGCAACAGAGCATTGGATTCGGTGCATGTCTGACCTAACCCAATGCACTATTACAATGATGATTTAATATGGTCCATTTAAGAAAACATTATTTAACGAACATACTGTTGACAAGTAGGCTATCGTGTAATGAAATACCTGGTGTGTTTTTGTGTGTTTTGACACTCTTATGTAGGTGTCTTTTTAACCAGCCATAAAATAGTGCGACCAATGTCACAACCGGTCTAAATGTGTTATCAAATTGTATTGGTCACATACATGTGTTTAGCAGATTATTGCGGATGTAGCAGTGGAATGACACTGCACTTCAGTTGTATACCGTTTTTCAAGATAAAAGGCACTACTTGTTTTGTTGTAAGTCCAGCAATGACAGGTTATGTCAGCTGTTGACATATTATGACATGGTTATGACGCAGCGTGTCATGTAAAGTGTTCCCAAAGTCTATTTTATTCTGAAATTTTAGGAATAGCAGCAGAGTGGGCTCCCATCCCAGCAGCAGAGTTCAAGTGATAGCTCCTCTCTCGAGGACCATGTCTCCAGCATACCCCAACCTGAGGTAGGCCGTCATGTACTTTGGCCGAGGGTAGGCCCATTCTTTCTAGTGTACTTAGTTAATAGACCAAAGTGCCAAGCACCAATGGGACTGACATGGTGACTTCAGTTACTGTTACTGATACTGTTTTTCAAGATCCAAGGCACTACTTATTTTGTTCTAAGTCCAGCAACTTCATTATTTCACATCAAGTGGTTTTCTTCTTTCCCTCTACACTTAGAGGTAATTAGAATCCAGGCTCTCATCGTGTAGAGCCGTGGCTTTAGTTCTGTCATTGAGTGGACCTGAATGGATGGGCCCTTGAATCCCCTTCTCTCGCTCTCTGTTTTCTCAGGGAGAACCCTGAGGGTATCAGGCGGAGAGTCCTGGGCCCCTACCCTGCAAGCCCTGCCGGGGACTCCTACACTAGATTACGGGACCGCTCTCCTATCAGAAGGGATACTCCACCAATAACAGGCTCCGTTCTCATGCGCTCCGGGTCCAACACCAGCAGAAGGAGCTACTCCCCAGACAGGGACCAGACGGGTTTCCCATACCATCAGAGTAATTTTGCAACCCAAATGACACCATATTCCCTATGTAGTGCACTTATTTTGACCAGGTCTCATAGGGAAGAATCATACGTTTCCTTTGGTTTCTCTACTGAGGCATTTAGTTCAGCTGTCAATGATTTAATAATATCACATTTAATCGATCACTTTAGAGTCTGGCTCTGATCCAGTTTCCATTCTAGCATATCACTTGGAATGATGCAATGTAAAGGACATGCATCCACTAGTGTGGATACTGTAACCTTGGTGTTTGTATCTGCTGTCAGTCATTTTGGTGACCTTTTTCTCTCTCGCCACTCTCCAGGGTATAAAGAAGAGCCTCACAGCCAGAGCAGAGAGCCTGGTAAGTCTACACTTCATATCCCTAAAAGAAAATTGGCACGTTTTGAAGTGATGCTTAAACTGATATGTAGAGGCCCGGCCGCTCTCTGAGAGGAGCATCTGTTTTCAGTGGAGGTGTGTATTAAATGGAGGTGCTGGAACATTTTTAATTACACACACACACACGCTCACGCACACGCACACACACGCAGGTTCTATAATGCTGGGAAAAGAATAGCCTTGTTTTATTGAGGTGATTTGGCTTTTGATTCAAGGTCTAACCTTTGCTTGGCTTGCGCATTGAGCCAGCAGATGTCTCCAAGATCAAACCAGCACTCACTCCCAGTCCCATTACCTTCCCCTTTGAGTGGCGCATGCATACCATTATGTTGTAGCCTAACTTTCTTTATGAGCTTCAAAATGATTCAGTCAGGTCTTGCCAGGTCTCCCTTGTCATAGAGGTATTCTGACCTCAATGGTCAACCTGGGTAAGTAAAAAGAAAACTATGACCTTTTCTCCGTGTGGATTTACCAGGAATCTGCGTAGGTTAAGTTAGGCCTACCTTCAATTGAAGTGAGGAGATTTTGAGATTAAAAATATTAGGATAGTAGGAGAATAAAGGAAAGTAACAGGGAGTGTCCTTAAATATCCCTATGTCTAATGCAGCCATTTCACATGTTGTTTTTTGACTTAAGAAGTCCTCTCTCATAATCACTGGAGAGGGGTTTTAAAGCACGTATTTTCCTCCGTTATGCTACGGTGTAAAGAGAGCACAGAGGAAGCCTTCAGTTTAGCCTGAAGAACAGGTAGAAAACCGTTGTCCCTCCACCCCTGTCACCCCTGTCTAACACTAATTTGGCTAGGTCAACACATCAAAGTGCACAGAAAGAAACTGTTTGGGAGGGACGATAAGGAATGCACACCACACAGGGTCTAGTTGTAGGCCTAGTTTTACTGTAGAGAATCCTGTACAATGTCTCTGAGTGAGCATTTGGAGTACAATGGCTTAGAGAAAGCCTGCTGCCTATAGGTTTATGGTTCAGGTTTTTAGTTCCCAAATAGTATTTTTTGAAGTACCTCTTGAAGAAGACTATTTATTCTACACTATATATACGAAAGTATGTGGGAAAATGAGTGGATTCAGCTATTTCAACCACACCCGTTGCTGGCAGGTGTATCATAGGATGCCATCTTTCCAACAAGTCAGTTTGTCAAATTTATGCCCTGCTAGCGCTGCCCTGGTCAAATGTAAGTGCTGTTATTGTGAAGTGGAAAACGTCTAGGAGCAACAACGGATCAGCCATGAAGTGGTAGGCCACACAAGCTCACAGAACGAGACCGCCAAGTGCTGGAGCATGTAAAAATCAACACACTACCAAGTTTCAAGCTGCCTCTGGAAGCGACTTCAGCACAAGACCCAGCATCACTAATGCTCTTGTGACTGAATGGAAGGATGTCCTCACAGCAGTGTTCCAACATCTAGTGGAAAGGGAAAGCCTTTCAAGAAGAGTGGAGGGTGTTATAGCAGCAAAGTGGGGACCAACTCCTTATTAATGCCCTTGATTTTGGAATGAGATGTTTTGAAGAGCATGTGTCCACAATGTTTTGGTGAAGTATAGCCTAGCTTTCATGATTAGTAGTGGAGGGGGATGAACTGAATATGTTTACAATATTATTTTGGTCAAATATTATATTGATACTTTGACTCAAGTATCGATTTGTAAAATAAGAAGTGGGTTTGTATGCTGAACCTGTGCAACGCCTAGTATGATAACACACACAAACAATTAGCCAATTGAAGTTGGCAGAAATACCCTTCTCTAGCACATTGACTGTTGGTAGAGATTAGTCTTCTTATCCGCAGGGTTCTGTTTCTGACTTATATTCATTCATTACCCGTTAGTGAGGTTTGATGTTTAATCTGCTTAGATTCCTTTGCTGCTGTTTAACTAATGCCATTACGTGTCTCTTTGATGGAACACACACAATCTTCTGGATGCTCCTCTTCTGGATTTGCAATTCACGAGCATCTGTCAGTAATCATTTAAGTTAAAACAGCAGCCTAGTTTCTTCTCCACAGATTCAAGTGTGTCTGGCGAGTGAGTGTCTTTCCAAGTTAACCAGGTTTTCCTCAAAATGCAAAGGCCTGGTCTGTCATAGACAGAGAGTTCTCTGTCTGTGTTACTCTGTTCTTTTAATATGGCAAATATCCATTTTATTATAAATTCAGCCTACAGACATTTTTGCCTAAGTAAACATCTCTCATTCAAAGAATCATCTGTTAATAGTATCATAGGAAATCCAGCACTCAATCAATTTGGAATTTTGCTTCATTTTGAACGAACAAACTACTTTTTCATGGTTTACTTCGAAGTTTTTTCATAACTTCCTGGAAGAAGTGTGTTTTTAATTTCACCTTGGCTCAGTCTCATCGCCATGGGAATAAAAACAAACATTTCCACCCAGCCATATTTGTTTTTTTTTATAGACCTATTGGAGCCAGCGGAGCACAATATTTCAATTTAGTCACAGCTGAACTTGTCGACCTCTTATTGTGCAAGCTATTCCAACAAGATCGTAAAATTAACAGCGATTTGTCTGGGCTCTGCTTGTCGTCAGTCCCACAGCATCTTGTCCTATCCATTGTTCACTGTACGAGTGCAATGAGTGATTGCACAGTGGATGACAATATAGAATAAGTGGTGGTAGCTCCCCAGTGTGTTTTTAATACTGAGATGATTTAAATGGAATTGTACTGCGCATGGTGGCCCTGGTTTTATTTTGAGTGTCCTCCTTTTTCTTAAATGTTTCCTTTTTTGTTTTACAACGCTTCTTAGTTTACTGTGTATGCATGAGTTGCGAGTGTTTCTCTTTCTCCTTCTGTCCTCCGTCTCTTTCTTCATTCCTCTTCTCCTTCAATCCACAGATAAGCCCAGGTTGCTAGGCCACACAAAGACTGCCTCCATAGACTGTTCTCCACACAGCGCTGTCTCAATCAAGGTACGGCTGCGTAACTATGTCAGACATGGCTCGCTGCTCCTGATTCAGTTCAGTCTCTCAGTTGATACGATCATTTATTCACTAGGCCTATATCAAAACAATAGGCTACCTGTCATAGTAGTAGCATACCCTTTACTAGCGTTGTACTAGTCCTAAAAGTTAGAAAAGACCCGCACAACTGTTTTACATCACTTGGTTGGATTATGGAATTCCATGAGACTCGATACATAGTCGAAATCCGATTTGTTACCATACAGACTCTTTTTCTTTTGTCATCGTTTCAACATTGTCTGACCATCACATTTTACCTACCTTCCTATGGATACACAGTTTATCAACACAATTCATGGCCCTGTCATGGTGTGTGGAATCTGTTGCAAATCCTCGTTCGTGTCATTCATTCTAGAACCCACATCGCAGAGGAACAGTTGATGTACCTTAAGTGGCCTGTCTCTTTCTTGTGGTCTGATGAGATCACGATAGATGAAGACTGTGTTCACCATGCGTGATCTCATTTCCTTGCCATGGATGAAAGCTTTCTGGATTTCGGTAAACTAAAAGTAATGGGCGTTTCAAAAGGTTGTTTGTTTTCAATGCTAACGCGGTCACAAAAGGCCTCCTCTTGTTCAAATTGACATTCAGAGATGTTATGTTTTGTGTCTCGTTTCCCTTTTAACACTAAATGATGCAGTATGATGCGCTGACGTCGGTGGGCGTGGGCCTTCATCTTCAGCTGTCGACGGTCTTTGATCAAAGATGTTGAAGGAGAAACATTCTAGATCGTTGTTGAGATGCTGCAATGCATATTAAAGCGTTTGATGTGCTGAAAGAAAATGACAGCAACAACAACCTCGTTGACTCTAATCAGTGTTGCCCTCACACGCTTTGAATTTGAAACCTGAATCAGTTAAGCCATTTGAACTGCTGTGTCCTGCCTGGCGCGCTAACCCATTAGCTGTAACCTTTACCCTCCCAGGAGGAACTTGACCCCACCCCAGCCCTGCTAGCAGAGCCTGAGGACACAGTGCCGGCCAAGGATGAGACCGACCAGACACAGAAGGCCAACTTCAAGACACGGCGCTCTCAAGCCATCGCAGCTAAAGCCCTTGAAATTGAGAAGGTAATAGAGGTCCCACTATCCAACAACACTCAACTGCTAGCTAGTCATTCTCTGCTGGCTGTGTGGTAGAGTCCTACATCGGATTGGATACCAACGGTTCCCAGCGGTTGACCCGCAAAAGAATCACCTGGTTTGGAAGGATTTTTGTGTCATTGTGGATAAGGACAACAAGCCGGTAGATGGCTATACAGCCAGCAAAAAGTTCAAGCAGGTATTTGTTTACGATAGGTAAATTCAGTTTAATATCAGTTAATTGTTAGGTTAAGTCAGGCTTTTGTGCATTTAGACCATATGCAGGCCATATGTCTAGAAACGGTATGCTGGTAAAGGTAGCCTTTTATCCAAATGTAGACATGCAGACAAATTTAATTCATGCAGGAAGGGGAATAATAGCCTACTACTCTGGAATCATAAAAACAATTAATGAAATTTGTTATTTGGCGGGTCACTGATCGGCTCTCAGAACAATTCTATGCAGATGGGTCAGGTTGCGTAGAAAAATCTGTCCTGATTTAGGGATGCTAACTGTTAATCGGTTAGCTGCTGAAAATACATTTGACCAGTCATCCTTATCATTCTATAGGATCGTTTGCATACTTTTGTGGAATTCAATTTGCGCGTTTGTATTTTCGTTACTGGCCATGCATCTAATTTATCACACACACACAAACACACAGCATACAGAGCCTAGTTTGAGGAGTGGAATAGCCTACAAACTGTCAGACAGTGTGAGAGTAGCTCCTCAGTCTGTTGGCTACTGGAGTGAAACCTGCTTTTGCATGCCCAGTCATTGCGCAACAAATAACAATTCTGAATGCAATCGCGTGTTAACTTTGGTGGCCACGATTTTAAAAGGAGCTATTTTTGTTTCTCAATCTCAACTCGTAATTAAAGCTCGCCTCCCATTCGGGTGTGTAGGCTATAGCCTGCCTAGCATTGACTACCAGCACGTCACCCACCACTTTGCAATGTGTGCTTGAGGCAGTGGAATTGTTTGAAACGATTTACTTTACCTCAAATAATGAGGCATGTCTTACTTTGCTTCAAAGTAGCCTTGCGAAAAATCCATCTGTAGAAACATGGAGGCAATTATTTTATAAAGACTTCCTTGTGCCATTTAACCATCATTTCTCTCCTGTTCTATTGATTTTCATATCAACTTAATTTTTGTTGTCCAGAAGCCAAAGCTACAACCCTCAAACGTATTAGCAACCCATCATTGCAACAACCAATCGATTTCCCCTCTTTCTACATTTCTAACAGAGATTATTTATCTCTGTCACAACTGTTCGCATTAGGTTAAGAGCGGTGTTTCCCGCAAATTGCGTTTTGGAAAATGTTTTATTAGCTGCTTCATCACAGAGGTTGCATGTTCAACAATGGACTATAGCCTTTTGAACTGTTATACGATAAGGCTTGCTATTGTTGCATGTTCCCAGTAAGCTCTTAATGAAAAATGTCCTGTCCGTGTATGCATGCATAGTATCAGCGAGGAAGAGGCAAAGCGAGATGTTTTTCTTTCGCCAAAATCTGTCCAAAATAAGCCCAATACGTTTCTATGGGCTTGTTTTGGGCCTAAGCTTGTCGCCTGCCTTCCAGCCTAGGGCCGCCTTCCCACTGTTAGCGCGGAAACATAAGCATCGCGTCATTATATACAGATCTCAAATAGTACTTTTCTGTTGGTCACGTCATTTTATTGTTTTACATTTTACTGAAAAAAATGTAACCGTTTATTGACCGGAAATTTAGTCGGCAGCCAAATTAGTCGGCAGCAAAATGTACACATTTGCAGCCATTGTCCTGATGTTGGATATCGGGTGGGGCTTGGAATTGGTGGGGCGGGTGTGACTCCAAAGAACTGACCCGTGCAAGAATGCTATCTCTCGTCCAACTCCTAGGCCTGAACCTTCCCTCCATTTGGATGAGTGGCTCTCTGAAGCCCTATTGCCTGGATATGGCGGCTTGGGAAACGTATCATTTTGATTTGAGAGAGCGTGCACAGGGAGGGAGGATGAGTTGGCAGGAAGGACTTAAGCATCTCAGGTTGTGACGGTCTACACAGGGCCTGCTATTTGAGTCTGCCTGCCCGGCCCTTCCCTACACACACACACTGCGCTACACTACCACTTATCTGTTCCCGTTAAACCAGGGCAGGAATTGCCCTGCGGGGTTCTGGGGGGGCCACCCACGGTGTGGGTACTTCTCTTGGCATTACAAACATGCTTACGCACACATAGCACACATGCTTACCCTGCCATTTCCTAACCAGTTCACAGCAGCAGTTGTGGAGAGGCACTGGCTTGTAACATCGATATTGACCTTAGCCAAATGCAGTCTGATCCCCATCCCTGTACAGTGGAGGGCCAAGCCAAACTCACCAGACCAAACGGAAACCACGATGCATGGGGATGGAGCTGGGTTTGCATGGGGATGTGGCTGGGGGTACAGGGCTACGGCTGGAGATGGGGATGGGAATAGAGATTTGGCTAACACCAGGGATGTGGTTGGGGCAGAAAGTCTGGAGCTGGGCATGGGGATAGTGTTTGGGATAGAGCTGGTGCTTTGACTGAGGATGGGGCTGGGAGCTGGCACGAGGTTCATACCTCCATTGAGGCTGATTTAGTGTGATTGCTCCTGTTAATAGCTGTTTATTCAACTCTACGTGGAGGGAGGAGACTGTCCTTTACCACCCTTGAGCCATGAGCACTCACTCCTCTATCCAATACTGATCTTCAGAGGAGGCTGGTTTGAATGAGCACGTTTGCAGTAATGCTGAAGGATGAGGACTAGAAATATACACAACTCTCCATATTATTTGTATACTCAGTGGGGTCAGTCAGGTCGGGAGCTGTTTATCTGGTTCATGTTCTAAAAATACCTTACTGTAGAGCTACCGTACCCATTTAATATGGGGCCGATTATGGGCTAGGAAAGCAAATGAGAAAGCCAAGACATTTATTAATGCTATGTTCCAGTAACTTCCTCTTGAAAGGCTCCTGTGTTACATTAGTGGAATTACTCTTGAAAACGACAATCAAATTAATCAGAAAACAAGCAAGCAGCAACCCTTGAACTTGTAAGCCTGTCTCCCATCTTCTCCGATTTGGTTGATGGTACTACAATGTAAAGCATTAGCCTACATGTTTTTCTCCGATTTTTGTAGGATGGATGTACGACTATTTACATTTTTGGTTAGAAACCTAGATTAAGTATCAGAGAAACTATTTAACGTAATGGGAGTATCGAAAAGTTGCTGGCTGTGATTTTCTGAGGAGTCCCTCCATTCATCATTTCAATCAGTGTAAGCTAAACTTATCCATTTCTTCCCTATTAGTCCATTACATGAAGTCTGCTTCCCAAATGACACCTTATTCCCTTTACAGTGCCCTACTTTTTACCAGAGTAGTACACTACATAAAGGAAATAGTGTGCCATTTGGAACCTAGACTAAGCGGTCCGGTCTGCATCCAGTCCAGGCTGAATGATTAAATGGCTGTTTTAATGATATCCTCTGTCTACCAGGCCCTCCAGTCATTACATCCACTCATTACTCCACTTCCCTTATTAACTCAGGACCCCTGCCTCTCTGCCTACATCAGGGCTCTTTTGAGCAGAGCTCCAGTATAGAATCACAGCTTTGTATGTATAATCTCCTAAAGACGAAACCCCCAACTCTGTATCCGTTACGCTTACACACAAGCAAGCAGACACACACGCACTGTACCCCTCTAATTCAGACCTCCATGTCTGCTCCAAACGCCCCCTCATCCCGTCTTCCCTGTTCTCAGCCATGGCTTTTTAACCCGTCCTGTGTGGCCCTACCTCTCTCTAGTATCAGGTCTGGAGATCTGTCCCAGGCTCCCTCCGCTGGGAGATAGGGAGGGAACCCAGGGGAGAGAAAAAACACACACACAGAGCAGGTTCAGGTCAAACCACCCTTCCTGTTTGATTAAGTAACCAGGGACCGGTTCTGTCTTGAGAGTTCACAGTGCAGTTTGAGGAAACACTACTCCCTAAATACTCTCTATTGTTACAAATCCAGCATGACACTTCCTCACACATGCATTGAAACGCTCACTCCCAAGTGTGTGTGCGTCCTTAAACAGTATTTTTGAAGGTCTAGTGATGTCGAGGGAAATTATTTCGTTTTGAGACCCTTTTTTCACCCATTCCCACTTCTTCCTCAAAGCTTCAAAGCATGTAGAAGTGTGTGTGTGTGTGTGTGTGTGTGTATATATATTTTTGTTTTGTTTTTGTTTTGGTTTTGTTTTGAAAGATGGCAAACATAATCAACTCTAAGTGAATGGTGAGTAGGGCTGTTACGGTGACTGTGTTACCGCCACACCGGCGGTCACGAGTAA
Organism: Oncorhynchus keta; assembly: GCF_023373465.1. NCBI lineage: Eukaryota > Metazoa > Chordata > Actinopteri > Salmoniformes > Salmonidae > Oncorhynchus > Oncorhynchus keta. The sequence continues at coordinate 3,310,612 of NC_068442.1, forward strand.
TGACCGCAGTCAAATTCCATGTGACCATTTAGTCATGGTAATTAGGATCCTCCCAGCTCTGTTTCTGCTGATGGTCATTAGTAGCCTACCAAACCTGCTAACTGCCTGCTACTCAGCATTCTGTTGTTACTCCAATCACTCTGACATCAATGCAAATGTGATGAAAAATCGAATCAAACACTTCATGAGCGCCCATGATTTCATGTTGTGCAACATTTCTATATGCTATGCAATAGCGTAAGAAGTGTTTTGATGGCCTTTATTAAAAAGAGGATCAGCTGTCTATAGGCTAGGCCTACTATATTTATTTCTCAACTTTCCTAATATTAAGCACTTTTCTTTGTTTTACCACAGGACTATAGCCTACCTGGCTGACATGAAAATGCACTATGTAACGCGTCCTCAATTCGCTATTTAAGTGCATAGATGACATGTATTTTGTCCCCCTGCCCCTGTTCCGAGACAGGTGCTTGATAGTGGTCCATTCTAAATCAAAACAAATTTGATATGATTTAGTATATGTAAAGTCAAGATTAAATTAACAATAGTCTGATGGGTGACATTAGCCTATCACTTGTGAATGATGCCCAGCGTGTGCAGTAAGGCAAGAAACAGTGCATGCATTGTTTTGTGCTGCTTTTTCAAATCATAGTTGCACCTCTCATGTAACCTAGCCCATAGGCCACTAAAGTGGCTAAATAACTTCTTGTAATGAAGCACATTAGTACGCTTTACAACCGGTGTAGAGCCTAACTGGCATACATAGGTGGTGTGTGTGAGCCAAGAAGAGAATTTTCAGCATAAAAATGCACCTATATTATAATCACATTTGCGGTCGCTTTTGAGAACAGTGTTTTACCCCTATTTGATTGCATTTTGGAACATTCACACGTATAGCCTACAGATGTGTGCGCATTGCTGCTAAGAATGTTAAGAAATAGCCTAATAGTTTATCAAACCTTTAAGATAAATGTTCTGATCTGTTGCATCAGCCTCATTGCTTTAACATTTTTTTTTATGCGAGTGGCTGTATTAATTAGGTATCTATCGCATCCTATAACTCTCAGAAGTTGTTTTGAATATGTATTTCTCGCATAGAATAGGTCAAGTTTTGTACTATGTGGGATAGTAGATTGACAGGCTAGTGCTTCTGCTGTTCGTTAGGACTACTCATGTTAGCTAACAAAGTAAATGTGGATAGGTCTTCTAAAATCTTAAATATTCACCTCGGAATTTGATAAGGACGCGTGCATTTGCGTCCCCGACGTGTCAGTCTTCACTTGTAGCCTACTTCGGTGCTGAGATGCCTGTGAGAAGGACCCAATCAAGTGACTGCATTGGAGGCTAATAAGAATTGCGATACCTGAGAGAGCCATGTGAGGGAAAGGGGCTTCGGAGCACGGCAATTAGCACCCGGGAGAAGGGAATTATAATTATTTTCAGCCCAATGGCCACTAGCCGATTTATTTTATTTCTTTAGGGTACATTACCGCCACAGAAGGAGGTTGCCGCCGTAAAATTTCAAGTCCTGATGAGACTATTATCAAGTGCTAGTCAAATTGTGAATGAGAGACTGATGAAGTGTGTGCAGCCTGCACAAGAAACAAAGCAGAGCTCATGCCTTTCATGTGACTTTTTTTTTTTCAAATCCTCATGAGTAGCATCATGCAGCCTTAGAATGTATTAATAATCATAACATATAGTCTAATGTTTGTATAGAGTGACATCATTGATATATACAGAGGAAAGAGTCGGCCCGGGAATTGAGCCCTGTGGCACCCCCACGAGACTGCCAGAGGTCCGGACAACAGTCCCTCCGATTTGGCACACTGAACTCTGTCTGAGAAGTAGTTGGTCAACCAGGCGAGGCAGTCATTTGAGAAGCCAAGGCTATTGAGTCTGCCGATAAGAAAGCGGGGATTGACAGAGTCGAAAGCCTTTGCCAGGTCGATGAAGACTGCTGCACAGTACTGTCTTTTATCGATGGAAAGTTGCTGAAGGGGGTGCTGAGCTGTTGGCCGGGGTAGGGGTTGCCAGGTGGAAAGCATGGCCAGCTGTAGAAAAATGCTTATTTAAATTATTGATTATTGTAGATTTATCGGTGGTGACAGTGTTTCCTAGCCTCAGTTCAGTGGGCAGATGGGAGGAGGTGCTTCTATTCTCCATGGACCTTACAGTGTCCCAAAACTTTTTGGAATTAGTGCTACGGGATGCAAATTTCTGTTAGGGAAGCTACGGCTAGCTTTTTCAAACTGACTGACTGAGTATATTGGTTCCTGACTTCCCTGAAAAGTTGCATATCGTGGGGGCTATTCGATGCTAATGCAGAACGCCACCGGATGTTTTTGTGCTGGTCAAGGGCAGTCAAGTCTGGGGTGAACCAAGGGCTATATCTGTACTTAGTTCTACATTTTCTGAACGGGCCATGCTTATTTAAGATGGTGAGGGAAGCACTTTTAAAGAGCAACCTGGCATCCTCTACTGACGAGATGAGGTCTATATCCTTCCAGGATATACGGACCAGATCGATTAGAAAGGCCTACTCGCAGAACTGTTTTAAGGAGTGTTTGACAGTGATGAGGGGTGGTCGTTTGACCGCGGACCCATTGCGCACACAGGCAATGAGGCAGTGATCGCTGAAATCCTGGTTGAAGACAGCAATGGTGTATTTTGAGGGCCAGTTGGTCAGGATGATATCTATGATGTTTCCCATGGTTATGGATTTAAGTTTGTACCTGGTAGGTTCCTTGATCATCTGCGCGAGATTGAGGGCATCTAGCTTAGATTGTAGGACGGCTGGGGTGTTAAGCATGTCCCAGTTTAGGTCACCTAACAGTACGATCTCTGAAGGTAGATGGGGGGCAATCAATTCACATATGGTGTCCAGGGCACAGCTGGGGGCTGAAGGGGGTCTATATATAACAAGCGGCAATGGTCAGAGACTTGTTTCTGGAAAGGTGGGTTTTTAAAAGTAGAAGCTCTATTTGTTTGGGCACAGACCTGGATAGTATGACAGAACTCTGCAGGCTATCTCTGAGTAGATTGCAACTCCACCCCCTTTGGCAGTGCTATTTTGTCGGGAAATGTTATAGTCAGGGATGGACATGTCAGGATTTTTGGTGGCCTCTTCCTAAGCCAGGATTTAGACATGGCTATGACATCAGGATTGGCGGAGTGTGCTTAAGCAGTGAATAAAACAAACTTAGGGTGGAGGCTTCTAATGTTAACATGCATAATGTTAACAATGTTAACGCCATGAGTCGTTAATCATGAAACATACACCCCTGCATTTCTTGTTCTCATATAGTTCTTTATTCCTGTCTGCGCAATGTACTGAGAACCCAGCTGGCTGTATGGACGGTGACAGTATATTCAGAGAGGGCCATGATTCTGTGAAACAGAGTATGTTAGTCCCTGATGTCTCTGGAAGGAGATCCCCGCCCTGAGCTTGTATAGTTTATTGTCCAGAGACTGAACATTAGCGAGTAATATACTCTGACGCAGTGGATGGTGTGCACGCCTCCTCAGTCAGACTACTAGTCGCCTCCGAATACCTCTTCCCTGCGAGCAGCGTTTGGGATAAGTTCAATTGGGGCGTACGAACAAAGGATACAATTCGAGAAAGTCTTATTCCTGGTCGTAATGCTGCTGAGTTACCACCGCTCTGATATCCAAAAGTTATTTCCGGCTGTATGTAATAACACAACTTTCTTGGTTAATAATGTAAGAAATAACATACAACAAAAAAAAGAAAATACTAAAAAGTTGCTTAGGAGCTAGAAGCAGAGCTGTCATGTCTGTTGGCAGTTATTTGCTTGACAATCACCGCCCTAATGTTGAGTGGTGGGTACTATGAGTCGTGACCCTGCGCTGCATGCCTTTGTCTTGTTAATGTTACTGGTTTCTTCATGCACCTTTAAACATGGCACCAATTTTCTGTCTTCACAGTTATGCTTATTCCCGCTGAGTTAAACGAGGAAAGCTTTCAATATTAGGAAGGTGTTCCCAATGTTTTGTAAACTGTGCGTATTCCATGTTTTGGTAGAAACGATTTATCCCTCTTTAACTTGCAGGAGAAAGTTGTTTGAAGAGGAACTTGACCCGGGGCTTCCTTGGCCACACAGTGTGTTCCTGGTCTCTCACGTCTCTGTGGTTGGTGCCTGTCCAACACTGTCATTATGTGGCCCAGTGGCTACGGTTGACACGATGGGATACAGACATTAAAGCATCGGTCTCTCAGGCCAACATGTGCCTCATTTTGTCCATTTTTTGTTGTTGGTACTTTGTGCGCAGGTTTTACTCGACAATCGTGTCGAATTTTCTCTCTAGAATTTAACCCGGTTCTAGATCCTTGTCTACATCAGCAAACACCTCTGCAGGTCATAGCAGTTCGACGAGCAGTCTACAGGGAGGAGAATGTGGGTTAGAGATGCGGGAATGAGCAGATAGCTGTGTCTGTGTTAACTACCTCAACATGCTGCAGCTAGTTGAGCTGAGCTGGGGGTATTTTCAGGGTGGAGGAGAGACTCAGACAAGAGAGAGAGCGAGAAGTCTACTGGAGACCTTGAGACGTTTGGAGTCATTGATTCTCTTTTCATTTAGTTAATTGGCAGGTAGAGCAGAGGAGACCCCTCATTTAGTCTCTCTGGAGAGTATGGTGGAGTGTATGTCGGCAGCCTAACCGTCTTCATCTAGTTTGCCCCACTTTGCGATTTCCCCCACCCTACCCTAAAGAATCCCTCAGGTGGTAGTTGTGACAGTTCATGAACAGGAATCTTCGGTAGCATATGGCTCAAGATGCGCTTAAACCACAATGTAGGCCAAATGGTCAGTTAACGAGCAGTATGACTTATTTCTGTGCTTTTGTAGTTACTCTACCTGGAATGTGCTTGTTGTAATGCGTTCTATTGTGTAGAATGATGTTATACAACAGAGTGTTTTTTCCCTTGCATCTAGCTTGGTTTATTGTCATATACTTATTGTTTCACGGTTCCCCTGACCTTTGAAAGTACTGTAGTTCTGTATGGCTTTGCTTGGCCCACCCAGCAGGAAGTCTCTCTGTGTCAGAGTTTGTCCTTCTGAGAACCTTGTGGTTGTTTGCGAGTGACCATGGGGCAGTTCATGTTTCATCCAGGATGCAGTATGACAGGCTCTGTCCTGTGCCGAACCTGTGAGTTACAGCATCTTAAACATCACATCCTCTGTATCTGTACCGCATTGTCAGTCTCGCCTCCCACACAGACAGAGACACACACTGTTTTGCTCCTAGCTGAAAGTGTCCTCCAACAAGGCCAGTTTTTTTTAATATATATATATTTTTTTATGTATGGTCAAGTCCATTTGTCCTTAGACCACTCAACAACTCCTCTTTAACACACTAATATATTTAGTCTGCGCAGTCAGAAGATAACAAATCTGCTTAGCTGTTCTAAAGTAGGAAAAAAGACTACTAAAGCCCAGATTCCCAAAATGGCTACAGGGTCTTAACATGACACACTTTTACCTCTTAAGGAAGCTTCCTGGGACTTCTTGATTAGAACACTACTATAAAGAAATAGGTCACAGGAATCTCTTGCTGTTTCGTGAAATTGATGCGGAGAATGGCACTGTCTGACGACAAAGTAATTGAAGTCTGTTCCTGTGATGAAACAGCTTTTACCACTGGGGGGGGTTTGCCACTGACTAAAAATAGTTTGAGATTGTTGCAGCTCAAAGTATTTTGTAGTCACTATCTCCATAATGTTTAATGAAGCTAGCATACAGTTATTGTGATTATTTTAGAGAGACTAAGTCGCCGAGACTTGAATTCAAGGCACATTACACACACGGTACAAAGAGTTTATTGGTGGTAAAAGGAACAGTAAAGCTCAACTTGGCACCAGCCAGCTCCAGTGAACTTTCATCAAGCGTTTTCGCTATGGTGAGGATGGTGGAAACTTGGCAGGATTAGATTAGCTGAACCCTTGAGTGCCCTGTGCCATCTTTGGAAGAGCACTCCATAGTACACTTCAGAGGTTTGTTAGAATCCACTGAACCCTACAGCTGAACCCAGACTGCTCCCTGCTCACCGTGCCCTCCCTTTGTTAGGGCACTTTATAGGGCACTTCAGAGAAAGATTGGCAGTACTCGTTCAACCCTGGAGCTGAACCCTTGTCCCAGGCTGCTCCCTTTCTAAGGGTACTTCATAAGGCACTTTGGTGTGAAAGCCAGGGCCAGACCTACTGAGTGCTGACCTCCAGGAAGGATCAAATTATTAGTGTGTGTGTGTGTGTGTGTGTGTGTGTGTGTGTATATATATATATATACACACACACATACATAGTGGGTCTGTTCACGTCAACCCCCAGGTGTTAAAGTCCTAGTGCCCAATGGGTGAGCACCTGGCTGGGACCCCAGCCCTGCTTTAATAGAGGTTAACAGCCCTTTTTCTAGTGTGGTAGTAAAACCAGAGCTGCCTCCTAGACCTGAGGGCCTGTTTTGTTACCATGTGGTGTGAAAGAACTGAGCAGCTAACGCTAACAGCCTGTTAATATAACACCTTCACTCCCTTCTGTTCCAATGGAATAGTTGGACACACACAGGCTCGCTCGCACACCTGTTTTGTTGAATACACCTACTTGCCAGAAATGTGGGTTCATGAAGTTCACTGTGAAGTGTTGGAGCAAGGACTAAGTCTGAACCCATAACTGTGTTACAGCTATTAAATACACTTTGAAGCAAAGGTGTCACTGCACAACTTCATGTTCCGGCTTCCCCTGCTTCTAATAGTGCACGTGTTGATTTGTTTTATTCATTGTTCGATGTGTTTATCATTTAGTATTGATTGATGTCTGTCTTTGTACTTCGTATTGTCGATTCTGTGGTGGCGATCAGTCAATTTCCTTTCTTGATATTAATGGAGTTATTTTACTAATACTAACTACTACTATGTTTCAGAACAGTGTTCACTTTATGGTTTGTACACATTTCTAATGTAATGACTTGTTGCCGTGTGTGTGTGTGTCTATAGCTATACAAGCAGGACTGCGAGACGTTTGGAACGGTTGTCAAGATGCTGGTGGTCAAGGAGCCCAGTCTGGAGAAGCTGCTCCAGAACCCTCTGAAGGACAACCTGATTGAGATCAGGGAGCTTTGCCTTGACGACCTCCGACACTTTATCATAGAGCTGGACCAGGTCATGAAGCCAGAACCGTCAACATGAGGGGGAACCACAAAGCCCTTATTACGTGCAGGTATTGATGGACCAGAGGTGGCGTTTGTGTGGTGGCATAGAAGACTGTGAGAGGAGGCAACCTAGTGTGGCATCCTCTCCACACTGTGATTAAGAAGAAATCATATTCATAGAAAAAAAATGGTACCCCTTTTTTCTCCCCAATTTCGTGATATTCAATTGATAGTTAGTCTTGTCGCCATCGCTGCAACTCCCGTACGGACTTGGGAGAGGCAAAGGTCGAGAGCCATGCATCCTCTGAAACACGACCCTGCCAAGATATTCAAGTACATTTTCAAGAAAAAACACTAACAATTGTTCACTAAAATATTTTATTATTGGAAACATGCTTATTTGAGGTCACTTTATGGTGTTAATATTTGAAAGAATATTTTTGTTTTTTTTCCATGCTGTTTATATAGATTTCAGGTATCGATCCTTTAAACCTCATGTCCAGCAGTAATTTCTTCACTCCTTAGTTAGACACATTGCAGAACTCCACTTCTGGCTTTCTGACCAACTGTTAAACAACCAAATCACACAGATTTTTAAAAAGGTACACTGTGCGTGTGTGCGCACAGAAGGAATGGAAAGAATACGCTTTTTGGAGTTCAGTCATCAACATTTGTGTACCGTAATGAAGAGTTTTGAGTTGTTTCAATACCGTTTAGTTCTCTCCAGAAAACTTGTCCGAAAACCAATGTTTTGCATATTTTATGGTGTTTACTGTCATACAGTACCAGTCAGAAGTTTGGACACACCTACTCATTCAAGGGTTTTTCTTACTATTTTCAACATTGTAGAATAATAGTGAAGACAAACTACGGAATCATGTAGTAACCAAGAAAGTGTTAAAACAGATCAAAATATATTTTCTATTTGAGATTCTTCAAAGTAGCCACCCTTTGCATTGACAGTTTTGCACACTCTTGACATTCTCTCAAACAGCTTTTCCAATCGTCTTGAAGGAGTTCCCTGGGTCATTGTCCTGTTGAAAAACCAAATGATAGTCCCACTAAGCGCAAACCAAACTTTTGACTGGTACTGTATATGTTCAACTTTTATTACCTAACAGAAAAAGTATTTAACAAGCTTTCTGGAGTTTCTGTTCCTCTACACTATATTCATTCTTCATACACATACTCGTTCTGTACAAACCTTTGGGGGACATTGCTCTCCTTTTAAAATAAACAAAAAACCTGACATGTTATGTTTTTTTTATTACAATTATTATCTTAGCCTTTTATATTCCAGTTTTTACATTTATACAGATGACTGTGCTCTGTTTACAATATAATATGACCCATAAATAAAATAGTCAACCCAACCAGGCCCTTTATAGTACATATGCTATCCCCACTTGTCAGGGCTGCAAATGCATACTGGTAAGCCTAAATACAAAAGAAGCACATACATGGAAATAGCGGATGTCATCATACTGTATTCTATAATACCTTTGCTGGCAGAACCTATCATACTTTCATTTTTAAAACCCTGGTTAGCAAAATAGTAGATCCTTTAATAATTGTGGCTCCCGAGTGGTGCCGCGGTCCAAGGCACTGCATCTCCAGTGCTAAAGGCGTCACTACAGACCTTGGTTTGATTCCAGGCTGTATCACAACCGGACGTGATTGGGAGTCCCATAGTGCGGTGCACAATTGGCCCAGCATTGTTAGGGTTTGGCCATCATTGTAAATGAGAATTTGTTCTTAACTGACTTGCCTACTTAAGTAAAGGTTAAAAAAAAATATGTAATCTGTTTAGTCTTTCAATGCCATTCCACTGACAAACATGTCTGTTTTTTGTCATCTATCTCGAGAATACATGTAGTACAACCAGTTGGCAAAATAATTTGGGCATTTGTTGCAAGCAGGCAGGCCATTTCCATATTCCGAACAGTGGCAACGAGAGATCTAGAGGGGGGTTGCAATGCAGACAGAGTATAATTTAAAAGGGTACTCCACAAAAAAGTATTATGAAATGATACAGTTTTTCCCCTTGTGCCCCTTCTTTTTTTTGGACTTAGTCCGCGGGACTCCCCCGTAAGGCGGGGAGGGCAGGCCTGCCACGTGGCTAGGGCTGGGCAGGTTATCATAGTAGTGTCTGTGTGGCTGGGGGATGGGCTGGCCCAGGAAAAAGCCTTCCTCCTCAGACTCTGAGGAGGAAGACGAGCAGGTGGAGCACCAGTCATCCTCGCCCCTGTCCCCACACATCCCCAGGAACCTCTCCATGGCTGGGCCCTGCTGGAGCCCGTAATCTGAGGTGGTGTGGTGGGGATGGGGGTGACCAGGTTGGCCCTGGCCATACCTCTGCTGGTTGGGCAGGAAGGTCTGCTGCTGGGGACCCTTGTGGCTGTGGCTTCTATGGTCCTCTCTGAAGTACATGCGGTTGGCCCTCTCCTTGGGCACCAGGTGGAGAGCGTTGTCGGAGCGGGACTTGCGGCTGCGGCGCCTCCTGTGGTGATGGTGGTGGTTGTGATGGCGGCCGGAGCTTGAACCAAGAAGCTCCGGGTCCTGCTCTTCAAAGTGATAGGCACGCCGCCGCGTCCGCTCGCTCATGGGGGGCTGGCGCACTGGCAGGTCACCATAGTGACTGTTGTCAATGACGTCTGGGGAGAACTTGACCTGTTGGGGTCGGGACTGGGAGCGAGTCCTCCTCAACTCCGGGACATGAGGTGGCTTTGGGGGAGAGGGAAGAGGAGCCGCCTCTTCCTCTGGTACATTCTCCTCCACCTGCTCCAGCTCGGATGTAAGGCTCTTCAGGGAATTGGCACTGCAGTGTAACGTGGAGGAATTGAGAGTTCCCATGTTGCTTGTGTTCTCACAGTTCTCTACCTCAAGCTCCTGGAAGTTTTGTAAGGAGTAGACCAGAGGGCGTTCTTTACTGTCTCCGTTTACTGATGCCGCTGGAAGAAGAAGAAGAAAAGGAGAGAGAATGAGAAAATATGTTTGTACAAGGTGTCTATTCACCACAATGCTGTTTCAAATAGCAATCTGCCATCACAGAACATTGAAAGGTAGTATGCCACACAGATCAAAACCTGGTTAAGCCTAGTCCTGGACTAAAAGGCTATTCCAATAGAGATGTAACATGTCTTACCGGTGATGTTGGACAGTGCCAGTGAGTCCATTGAGTCCCTGACGCTCTGATCCGTCTGTTTCAGCCCATCTGTGATACACTCCAGAGAGTCATCATACCACTGATTTTCCTCCCTCTGGAAGCCTTTATCCCCGATGCTACCAGCTCTGTGCTCCATCTCCAGCTCCTGGAGCTTTCTGCTGCTAGCAGGGCCTGGGTGGCTACCGTAGGCTGAATCCCCTAACCCATCCTGGGACTGAGCCCAGTACATATCTGCCTGGTACTTCTTACTGGCCAAGCTTTGGCTGCCTGACCCTCCCCCACCTCTCCCAGCCCTTGAGCCCTGAGGCTCACACTGTTTCATCTTGACCTCTGCCTCAGTCATCCACAGATCTGTTGGGGGTCTGGAGTCGACTGTCTCACCCTGCTGGAAGACACCTTGCTCCCCAAACTTGAGCAGCAGCTGTGTCATGTAGTCCTCGTGCTCGGCCCACTCCTCTTCCTCCCGGTCCTCGGGGGCCTCAGTGCCCTCCCTCCCCTTCCAAAATTGCTCCTCGTTGGTTATACCCAGGTGGGCCAGCTTGTTGGTGAGGGTGTCTGTGTTGCCGGAATCACCGGTGAACCCAGGGAACTTGTAGTTGACGGAGGGCGAGAAGAGGAGTGACTGGCGGCACTGGTCAGCCGAGCGGCTGCTCTTGCCCATGCGGACGCTGCGGCGGGATTCGCGGGAGCGAGCAGACTGGAAGGCGGAGTCGGAGGAGTCCGAGGTGTGGACATCCTCTCCCAGACTGCAGGCCTTGGAGCAGTAAATGCGGCCCTGCTTGGGCAGGAAGGGACAGCCCAGTAGAGAGCTCTTACACTGGGCACAGCAGAAACAACCCTCGGTGGCATGCCAGTGGAGACCGTCATACGTCATCTGGGGATTGTCCACCCCTAGCGGAGAGGAACATTTGTGTAATTTTAAAAACACTTTTGTGGTGCAATTCCCTGGATCATTGTCAAGTTCCTCCTAGGCATATGTCATATAACATGTTTATACTGGCTGAGAATAATGGCATGTTACCTTACTTGGATCTTTTGCATTGGATGACTAACACAATTTCAGTTTCTGGTATTTATTTTACAATGGCAGAAGCAGGTCTGTCTGCAGTGGTCAGGGCTTACCGATGTGTTCTCTGCAGGCCTCGCAGTACTCGGCGAAGAGCGAGCCGAAGCAGCCGCAGCAATATGGCCGCCCGTCCTTCATGATATAGCGCTGTCCCCCCAGCACCGTCTCACACTCGAAACAGGAGAAGTGCTTCATGTGCCAATGACGCCCCTCCGCCTCTGTGCACTCATCAGAGAAGATAACCTGAAGACAGACACACAAACAAGTAGCTTGAGAAGTGCGTCACGCGGCTTGGTTTGGTCTAGCGGTTATTGCCGTTGCCTTCAGAGAACATATGTCAGTGTTGGTGTTAGGTCAATTCCGACCCAGCGTGGTTTTTAGGAACAATGCTTGGTGTGCCGCCACAATGGCTCTTCACACACAAACGTCTCACCTCGTCGCAGGCTGAGCAACGTGGTTTGAGCAGTTCAGCGTGGTGTCGGCCACAGTGGATCTTTCCGTCCTGGTAGAAGTAGATGAGGTCCACCAGAAGTTCGCTACACATGGAGCACGCAAAGCATGCTGGGTGCCAGACCAGCCCAGGACCCGCTCTGGAGGCAAACACCGCCATTTCTCCACCGTTGACGCTCTCCCCACACTGTAATGAAAACAACAACACGGACAGGAATAGAGTTTCACTCTCAAACTAGAGGTTGTATACTGTGGTATTTTACTAAGCTCATAAAATATTTACACATTCATTTTAGTTTAGAATTTGTCGGTATACAGTACCAGTCAATATTTTGGACACAACTACTCATTCAAGAGTTTTTCTTAATTTTGACTTTGTTACATTGTAGAATAATAGTGAAGACATCAACACATATGGACTAGTGTAGTAACCAAAAAGGTGTTAAACGAATCAAAATATAGTTTATTTGAGATTCTTCAAAGTAGCCACCCTTTGTCTTGATTGCAGCTTTCCACACTCTTGGCATTCTCTGAACCAGCTTTGAGGTAGTCACCTGGAATGCATTTCAATTAACAGGTGTACATTTGTGGAATTTCTTTCCTTAATGCGTTTGAGCCAATCAGTTGTGTTATGGCAAGGTAGGTGTGGTATTCAGAAGATGGCCCTATTTGGTAAAAGACGAAGTCCATATTATGACAAGAACAGTTTAAATAAGCAAAGAGAAACAAAACAGTCCATTACTTTAAGACATTCTGGAAAATGTCAAGAACTTTGAAAGTTTCTTCAAGTACAATTGCAAAAACCATCAAGCTCTCATGAGGACCGCCACAGGAAAGGAAGACCCAGAGTTAATTCTGCTGCAGAGGATAAGTTCATTAGAATTACCAGCCTCAGAAATTGCAGCCCAAATAAATGCTTCACAGAGTTCATGTAACAGACATCAACATCAAGGAAAAGGGTGGCTACTTCTGAAGAATCTCAAATATATTTAGATTGGTTTTACACTTTTTTTGTTACTACATGATTCCATATATGTCATTTCCTAGTTTTGAAGTCTTCACTATTACCTTTTCAAAGTAACTTTAGCTAAGTAAAATATATTTTTCTGAAGGGTAGCTTTAGTGTAGCTTGTTAAACTATACAGTGTTGTCAGAGTAGCTTCCATGCCCTACTGAGGAGAAAAGGGGGAGACGTGGCCAATTCCCTTCCATCTGTGTTGAGAACATGGCATCTGGTGTTGTTATGGGAATTATGACCGTGAGGCTAACTGTGGTCCACTATGGTCCCACTGCGGTCAGGTTGTCAGGCTCTTGTTTGTTTGTCTCTATGCCATGTGGGGACACACAGGCCTTGCTTTTAACATGCTCTCGCTCTCTCTCGCTCTCACACACGGCAAAAGCTAAAGCGGGCAGTGAACAAGCATCAGCGTTGATGAGAAAACAGCCTTTATCTTGGAGTGGAGTGAGTGATGTTGACTGGAGGGAGAGCTGTGTTTTGACAAGAGGGCTCCCGAGTGGCGCAGTGGTCTAAGGCACTGCATCTCAGTGTAAGAGGCATCACTACTGTCCTTGGTTCGAATCCAGGCTGTATCACATCCGGCCCTGATTGGGAGTCCCATAGGGCGGCGCACAATTGGCCCAGCCTCGGCCGTCATTGTAAATAGGAATTTGTTCTTCACTGACTTGCCTAGTTAAATAATGGTTCAATTGAAAGAAATGAAAGAAAAATGGTGGTCAACCCCAGGCTGCTCAGGACCCGTTTGTAAATTCACTAAATAAAACACTGAATGTGGTGCGAGCACAGCAGAGTGCAGTACAGTCCGCCAACCTTCTAACGACTATCCAAGCCACTGAGAGGCTTTTTAGATTATCGACTGCATGGCTGAAAATCCAGCATATGTTTCGGGGTCTCTGGCATGGCATGGAGCTTCTTGTCTGGGTTTTAGCCTTCTATTCACAATAGGATAAACAAAAAGGCTACATCTCTCTGTAATCGGTTTCTCAAAAGTATACATAAGTTACTTGAGTAATGTGGATCAGTGTGTCCTGTTAGGGACTGAGGTAAGGTGAGAGAGGCAGAGCGGGGACGTACATGTTCACAGACACTGTGTAGCAGGGCCCGGGGCAACAGTTTGAGGGAGCCCCTCCCCAGTGCCTCCTTCTTCCTCTGGACACTGAACATGTGGAGCTCCTTCTTCTCCTCCTCACTGAGAGACTGGCAGTACCGCACCTGGAGGGATAGAAGAAACAGTCAAACACAGGGAAAGTGGACTTTTTATTGTACAACCACAAACGGAGCAAAGAGTGACAACCAATATTTTAGTGTTTTAGTAAAACGCACACAGGTCAGTCCTTCAATCATCATAAGACAGAAAGTTGAGCTGCATACCAGGGCATGTTCAACAAAGCCATCTCTTGCCCTCCCACCTACGTCATCCTCACTCCAATCCTCCACCCTAAGCCTGGCTTAGCTCTGACAGAACTATTTTAACACCCCATTTTTGATGTCTCCCTCCTAAACCACTAACAAGGGAAGGCAGACATTAACAGTTTACACAAACAAGGGTTGTGTTTAGAGTGAAATCACGAGAGGGTGAGCAACAAAGAGACACAGGGTAGGCAGCTCGGGCAGTGGTGCCACTGTTCGTGGCGGTGGCATAAAGAAAGACTTTCTCTTTCAGCAGCGTCCCCCGTCCCACAGTTCTGTCCCAATAATGCCTCGCCGTCCCACAGTTCTGTCGCCATAAAGACCACATCTATGACAGGACTCCTGCTAGCGGGGGCTCCCAGCACATTAAGTCAAGAGACGTATTGTGCCCACGCCATTTCAGTCTGTGACCCAGTGTGGGACCAAGGGACTAAAAACTCTGTGACGCCGGCAACGTGAATGTCTTGTCCTCCCACACATGACCAGAATGGCGTGGAACTATAGGTGACAGGGATGGAGTGAATTCCATTTCAACTCAGTCAACTGGAAGTCAAATAAAATGTTGTTTGTTGCTTGGAGAATTGGACTTGGAAGTTTATTTCTAGTCTGAATTTAAATGGAATTGACACCAACCCTGGTAGGTAGGTAGTAAGGTGGTGTTAAACAGAGGTTCACTGAAAGGCAGTGAAGGACAAGGGTCGGACACAGCCCTTCAAACAACATTGAGTCCGAAAAAAGGGGATGGGAGGGATGGATTTGGGGGAAATGGGTGCTATCCTTCTGTGAGACCTGCCCTGTTACGATGCCTTTAATGAGAGGGCTCACTGGGATGCATTTTATGACACATGCATAAACACACACAGTTTAAAAACACACACTCGAGACACACACACAGTTTATGAACTACACACACCCATGCATGCACATACAAACTCTTTGGAGTCTTACCTCATTGTCATGTGGAGGCAGTTGATAGAGGAGTTGTTTGATTCTGAACTTCTCTCCGGGACTGTTAACATAAGGGACCTTGTCCTCTGGCAGACAGGAGAAATACAGCTGGACCTGGACCATAGACAGCAAAAGAGAGATGTTTAGAGACAGTAACAAATTCATCTTTCATTTAGTATGTGTATTTGATCCTTGCAAGAATTGAAACTTGGCGTTGGTAGCGCCATGCTTCCACCTACCACACAAACAAATTAGCCCGGAGGGTTGCCTATACTGTGAAGTAACACGGAAGTCAAGTGTTCTTGGTTAAGAACATGAAAACAGCCCTGACCTTTTTCTAGCTCTCTGTTGAAAGAAGAGCACCTTCACAGATTTATCTTAACCTATTTCACTGTCCCAGATTAGATGTTATTCAGTACACTAGGAATAATAATATACCTACCCAGACTGCCCCTGGATAATGGGCTGCGTGCGTGTATGTGCGTGCGTTTGTGTGTCCCTACCCTAAAAGTTAGCACATCGCGGGCTCCTTTCTTGTGAGACAGACAGACTTGTCAAGCACCACCCCAAAGCCACTTAGAGACAGGATGTGTATATTTTTATTTACACACTCGGGCATGGAAAAGTCTGCTAGTGATTAGTAGAAATCTTGGCAGATCAGAGAAGGCTGGAGAAGGCCTTTAGTTGTGGATCAGGACCCCATTGCTCACCCCGTCCTGCTGGTTGCTGGCAACACCAGGCTCGGCTCGGAGCAGGCATCGCCACGGCTGCCTTTTACAGGCCTGTCCCAAACAGAGTCCACTTGTGCTATGTGGCACTCTCCCAAGTACCGGGGAGGCCTCCTTCCCTTCCTTCTCTCATCGGTCTCACTCTCTCCCTCCCTTCCCTCACTCTATCCCCCTCTCCCTCCCTTTTAAAAAACACACATGGAAGCAATGAAGGGTGATCGGGGGAGAGAAAGATAAAGGAGAGAGAAGGGACTGAAGCAACAGGGAGAACCCTGCCTCGAAAGCCTCTCCTTTGTGTGTAAATGCATGGGTTAACTGTAATGCCTTTACAGCAGCTGTTCTGTGGAACGGCCCTGTAGTGCACATTATGGGGTGATCACTACAGTGGAGAAACACACAGCCCTGGAGGAAGGGCGTCTGTCAGTGTACTGTTCTGTAAACCCTTGGCCTGGGGAGGTGGATATAGGGGGCAATAGAGCAGCAGGAAGCCCCCTCTAAACAGGAGACAAGAACATCCCACCTTTTTATCTGGTGTCTGTAATGACCCTTCCTCGTAAAGTAGCCTTCAGTGGTGGTCAACGGCCCAGGGGGGCAAAGTAGTAACCAGCCCAGTCGCCCCAAGGGTCAAAGTGCCACGGTGACAGTTAAAGACAGGCAGCTTTGTCCTGCTTCAGGTTGACAAGCCCTCCCGCTGCACTGCCCACCACCACAAAAACCTGAGGAGGCCTGGTAATTTACCTAATGGAGTTATGACAAGGAGAATAATGACCGAGAAAGCTACTGTGGTATTTTTCAGCTCCTATCTAAATAAGCAAATCTGCTTCTGGGCTTTTGCGCAGGTAGCCTAGTGGTTCGAGCGTTGGACTAGTAACCGAAAGGTTGCAAGATCGAATCCCCGAGCTGACAAGGTAAAAATCTGTCGTTCTTAACCCACTGTTCCCTGGTAGGCCGTCATTGAAATTAAGAATTTGTTCTTAACTGACTTGCCTAGTTAAATAAAGGTCCAATTAAAATAAAAAGTTGGTAACAGCATGACACTAGAAACGGCAAGGTCGGTGGGTTCAATTCCCACAAGTAATCATCACATACTGCTTTGTCATTTTGTGGAACAGGGGAACAGCGGTTGTATTCCATATGTGACATATTAGTGGCATATAGTGTTGAATTTAAGGGGCATGCATTAGAACTGGGGGGTGCTGTGTAGATTTTGGCGCGTCTCACCTGTTCAGGTCTGAGGCCGGGCGGCACCCAGGCATACTCTTCCAGTGCACATCCGGAGTCGTCGTCTGACGTGGAGCTCCTCTGGAAGCCATAGTTCAGTCGACTTTTGACCTTCTGTTCCATCACAGAGCGTGGGCCCCGCACCCCGACCTGGTAACCACACGCACTCTCCGGGTTCATCACACACCACGCCTTCTACTGCAGAGAGAAAGAAGGAGAGCGGGAGAGAGAGAGGGATGTGTTACTTCAGGACGAAAGTATTAAGCTTTTCACACTACTGAGTCGAGCCGAACCAAGCTGTGCTGATATGGACTGGTAACCCATCCACGATAGCTGCTATAAAACACGCTGAACCCCCCTCCCCTTATCGTTCCAGGAATCTCAGTCTCAGCAGTCACTGAGTCACTATACCACCACTTTCATGTGGGATGTTATCCCCGAAAGGTACTGAGAGGGGATCTGGGTAACACTTAAGTTCTTCTGGTGACGATTTGCCTTTACGATTCACAAATCACAATGGTACTATTTTTTTGCCATTGTGGCAGTGTTTCATCATGATGGGTCCCCCTCATGTGGCTTGGGTCGAAAACCATTATAAAACTCCCCCAGTTTCGCTAGTTCATTTTACGAGGTGATGTCTTGACTTGTTGTGAGACCTTTACAGACTGCTTGTATTACAGTACCTGAATTCTACATCGACTTCAACAACGGACTGCACATTCCACCTTCATACTGTAATTACTTTTCCTTCAGCACAGACGTGAGAGCAAAACCAGGCCGAGCAGACTCACACTTTAAAATTTCACCTTATCACCTTATCTGTACAGCACATGCTTCAGAAACCGATGAGTTATACACTGAGTGTACAAAACATTAAGAACACCTGCTCTTTCCGTGGCATAGTCTGGTCTGACAGGGTGAATCCATGTGAAAGCTATGATCCCTTATTGATGACACTTGTTAAATCCACTTCAATCAGTGTAGATGAAGGGGAGGAGATAGGTTAAAGAAGGATTTTAAAGCCTTGAGGCATTTGAGACATGGATTGTGTATGTGTGCCACTCAGAGGGTGAATAGGCAAGACCACAGATATACAGTCGTGGCCAAAAGATTTGAGAATGACACATATACATTTCCACAAAGTTTGCTGCTTCAGTGTCTTTAGATATTGTCAGATGTTACTATGGAATACTGAAGTATAATTACAAGCATTTCATAAGTGTCAAAGGCTTTTATTGACAATTACATGAAGTTGATGCAAAGAGTCAATATTTGCAGTGTTGACCCTTCTTTTTTAAGACCTCTGCAATCTGCCCTGGCATGCTGTCAATGAACTTCTGGGCCACATTCTGACTGAATGCAGCTCATTCTTGCATAATCAATGCTTAGAGTTTTGTTTGTCCACCTGCCTCTTGAGGACTGACCACAAATTCTCAATGGGATTAAGGTCTGGGGAGATTCCTGGCCATGGACTCAAAATATCGATGTTTTGTTCCCCGAGCCACTTATAACTTTTGGCTTATGGCAAGGTGCTCCATCATGCTGGAAAATGCATTGTTCATCACCAAACTGTTCCTGGATGGTTGGGAGAAGTTGCTCTCGGAGGATGTGTTGGTACCATTCTTTATTCATGGCTGTGTTCTTAGGCAAAATTGTGAATGAGCCGACTCCCTTGGCCGAGAAGCAACCCCACACATGAATGGTCTCAGGATGCTTTCCTGTTGGCATGACACAGGACTGATGGTAGCGCTCACCTTGTCTTCTCCGGACAAGCTTTTTTCCGGGTGCCCCAAACAATCGGAAAGGGGAATCAACAGTGAAAATGACTTTACCCCAGTCCTCAGCAGTCCAATCCCTGTACCTATTGTAGAATATCAGTCTGTCCCTGATGTTTTTCCTGGAGAGAAGTGCTTTGAAAGGCTGGTCATGGTTCACATCAACAACATCATCCCAGACACTGTGGACCCACTAGAATTTGCATACCATCCCAACAGATCCACAGATGATGCAATCTCTATTGCACTCCACACTGCCCTTTCCCACCTGGACAAAAGGAACACCTACGTGGGAATTCTGATCATTGACTACAGCTCAGTGTTCAACGCCATAGTTCCCTTCCAAACTCATCACTAAGTAAAGGACCCTGGAATTAAACACCTCCCTCTGCAACTGGATCCTGGACTTCCTAACTGGCCACACCCAGGGGGTGAGGGTAGGCAACCAGACATCCGCCACACTGACCCTTAACATATGCTTAGTCCACTCCTGTACTCCTTGTTCACTTACGACTGTGTGGCCGTGCACGACTCCAACACCATCGTTACATTTTCAGACGACACTATGGTGGTAGGCCTGATCACTGACGCGATGAGACAGCCTACAGGGAGGAGGTCAGAGACCTGGCAGTGTGGTGCCAGGACAACAACCTCTCCCTCAACGTCAGCAAGACAAAGGAGCTGATCGACTACAGACTACAGGAAACGGAGGGCTGAGCACGCCCCCATCCACATCGACGTGGCTGTAGTGGAGCAGGTTGAGCGCTTCAAGTTCCTAGGTGTCCACATCATTCAGAAATTATCATGGTCCACCCACGTCAACACAGTCGTCTCTTCCCCCTCAGGAGGCTGAAAATATTTAGCATGGGCCCTCAGATATTCAAAACAATTTACAACTGCACCCTTGAGAGCAACTTAACTGGCTGCATTCCCGCTTGGTATGGCAACTTCTTGGCATCTAACCGCAAGGTGCTACAGAGGGTAGTGCGTAATGCCAAGTACATCACTGGGGCCAAGCTCACTGCCATCCAGGACCTCTATACCAGGCGGTGTCAGAGGAAGGCCCTAAAAACTCTTCATTCTGCTACCGCACGGCAAGCGGTACCGATGCACCAAGTCTGGAACCAACAGGACCCTCAAAAGCTTCAACCCCCAACCCATAAGACTACTAAATAGTTTGTCCGGGTAGCTATTGGTTAGCTATTTAACAATCTGCATTGACCTTTTTTGCACTAACTCTCTTTTGACTCATCACACACACTGCTGCTACTGTTTATTATCAATCCTGTTGCCCTAGTCACTTTATCCCTACATATATGTAAATATCTACCCCAATTACCTCGTACCACTGCACAATGACTCTACTGGTACCCTGTGTATATAGACAAGCTATCGTTCCTCATTTCTTATTTATTCCTTGTGTTATTGTTTTTCTATTATTTCTTTATTTTTTTTCCTCTCCGCATTGTTG
Organism: Oncorhynchus keta; assembly: GCF_023373465.1. Taxonomy (NCBI): domain Eukaryota; kingdom Metazoa; phylum Chordata; class Actinopteri; order Salmoniformes; family Salmonidae; genus Oncorhynchus; species Oncorhynchus keta. Next base: position 3,331,029 of record NC_068442.1, read on the forward strand.
GGAAGGGCCCGTAAAGTAAGCATTTCACTGGTAGCCTACACCAGTTGTTGACAAAGCATGTGACAAATCAAATTGGATCTCTCTATATGAGGCTAATGAATAGGATGTAAGATCTCAAGATAAAAGGGTTCCCTCACTGTAGCGCTGTATAAACAACAGTACCCTGGCCTTAGGAGGCACAAATCCCTGTGGATCCCAGAGCCATATGGGGAACGTCCAAAGCCCCTGGTCTTTTCCCCCCCCTCGCTCTCCTTTTTCTTTCCTTCCCTCTCTCCTCTTCTTCTCCTCGGGCTGTTTTGTTTTTCAAACTGCCACAGCGAGAGACGGAAGAAGGGTGTCTGTCTGTTTCTCTGATCATCCTTTATTCTTTGGAATGGATATAGGGAAGAGACAGAGGGGACTCGGGGGAGGAAGTCAGGGATGGATGGAAAGATGGGGATGACAGAAGAGTGGACCCTGACACGGAGAGACACAAATAGGGCAGATGGATCAAAGAATGACTCGCCGCGACGCTGACCCACCACACGCACGCAAGCTTGCACCCGCATGCACAAACCTATCCACACTCACCCACCCACCCACACACACACCCACCCACACAGCTGACCGGGCCACACAGGAGAGCAGGGAGATACATTGAGAAGTGGAAAAGCAAGGGGACTAATCTGTCTTGTCACTGAAATCCCTGAGCTGAGGCAGCAGAAGGTTTCAGGGCCTCCTCAGTTCTTTGCGTGTAGCCTACATTTCAAGAGAGCAATGACAAAACAGCATTGACATACAAGACATTCTTGCTCTGTGAGGGTGGAAGGAGAACACATTCATACAACGCTCAAGTAGCAGTAGTACAGTTCTGCCGATACTACTACTGCTGCAGAGGTGGAGGCGACTACAACTACTACATACTATGCAAATGCTACTCTGAGCTGTACAAGTCATGCTGAAAGGCCTTGTATGACATATAGGCATGGAGTAAATTAATAGGCTGTTGTGGCCATTTCTCAAAGGAAGGGCTCAGCTCTACAGCTCTACAGCTCTGACTGTGAGACTCCACATCCATCCCCAGCCAGTGGTCAGCACACCCCCCTTGTACCCCTGCTTCCACCCCCCCACGGCTGGGCAGGCACACAGGGCTGGGGAGGGCGGTGGGGACACAGCTGAGAAAACCAGCCACACTTGACTGGTGCCTTTGAAGAAGTCAGCCATAACAGTAGAGGGCCAGAATTCACTCTCCCAATTAAATTTAATTAAATTCAAGGGCTTTAATGGCAAATTTAACATGTGTTTCATATGTTAACATTGCCAAAGCAAGTGAAGTAGATAATAAATAAAAGTAAAATTAACAGTAAACATTACACTCACAGATGTTCCAAAAGAATAAAGACATTTCAAATGTCATATATAGTCTCTCTCTCAGAATGGCAAATATGCATGAATGCCTGAGTGTGGTTCTCGCACACAAAGACAGATATGCAGGCAGGCAAGCAGTCACACACACCCCTCCTCTGACAAGAGGCCAAACTGTTTAAGTGTCAGCTGTATGCCCTGCGTCCTGTTTCTCATTTAGTTACGACTCTTTGTGAGATAGCAGCAGCAGAACCTACACACACACTACACACACACAGAGCAGCACAGTCCGCATGCCTAGTGCCTGGACCTCCTGAGGAATGAGTGATTAACTGCCCAACACAGGGCAGGCAGACAGCCAGACAGGCAGCTACCAAACAGCTATTCATACCCACAGAACAGCACTCCACTTAAGGACAGCCTGCCTGCCTGAACACCCTTCCTTCCAATAACCCATATCTCACTCATGCCAACACCTGGCATGCCTGCCCTCCACAAGGCTGCTCACACACAACAAGACACACAGTGCATCCACTCAGACACGAGCATGATGGATGACGCCTGTAGAAGTGGATGCTTCAGCGTTGTACCATGATGCATGTCTGCGTTGTGCTCGGAGGTGTCAAGTCAGGCAGATGGGGTTGGTACGATAGACACCTCCCACGTATTAAAACACCTTGCGAAGCAGCTTCAGCCTTCAACAATAGAGCCTTTCATAGTGAATCAACTGTGGAAGGCATGTTCCATCAAGAGCCTGGTTCTCTCTACAGTCTCTCTTTCTGTGTCTCGCACTCTCTCTCTCTCTCTCTGTCTGTTGATCACTTATCTCTGCTGCATTCATGGCGATTGGAGTCTTTCAAAAAACCAAGATAACTTGTCAGAGTCAGAGGTGCGAAATAAGACACTTCTTGTTCTATTCACATCTATTGACTTGCAAATGAGACTGCAATAACTTAAAAATATGTGGCCTTGTTGGAGGAGCGAGAGTGTAGTGGGTTGGGGAGATAGAGGCTAACTATAGAGAAAGTTCAGCCAGAGCGTAGAGCAGAGTAGAGAGAGAACATGACTGTAGCAGCATGGGATTTGCTTTATGAGGGGGGTTACATATGACTTTCATTAGAGAGAAAGGAGAGGGAACGAGAGAGATGTTTGCTTTCACATGTCAGAGACGAAGCCTCTCTTCACTGATCTCTCAGAGCAGAACACCTCCCTCAGCAGAATGTCAAGTCGGAGATATAGCCATATCCAGATGGGTGAAACATGAATACAGGATACTGAGACAATACCTCATGTGTTTAGCAATGCCATTCCTTGAACCACATCGGCAAGTATGCTAATTCTCACCTCAGATGTCAGCCAACTTTGTTTTAATCTACTGACTGACTGTACAAGCCATCGTACACACACGGAATTCTGACAAACTCTCAAACCTTTACGGGCTGAGTTGAAAAGATAGCTCCCACAAGGGACTTGCGGTTAGTTCCTGTTGCCCTCTCTCGCCCACCCCCCACCCAGTCCCTCCCGGCTTGGGACTACAAGGTCTCTGTTTTGGCAAATCGGTCAGAAATGCATCCGAGGCAAAAAAAAAAAGTAAAGCCCTGTTAACAAGCATCTTTACAAAGGCTGTTAAACATTCAAGACTGCAGGGGTCTGGGTAGCATGGGAGGAGGGGGGATTGGCAGGTTAGAGGTAGACCATGCTTGTGTAACCAGTGACTATTGACTCCTATGGAAATGCTAAATGCGCTATGAATGAGGAAAATGACAGGGGCTGTGCTACTGCCATACAGCCAGCATAGAGAGGCGACCTGACAGTGACAGTCCCGCAAGATCATTTAAACCACGAGTCATGATTGGCAGCCACTCACTTCAATGACATCCCCCTGTCTATACTCATCGGTTGAAAAGGTGTCCTCCAAATAAGGAAACTATTGTGTTAACATACACACTAAAATAGTCTACTACGTTAGATAAACAACCCTTTGTGAGAGGAAGAGGGAAGATAACCAGCTGCTGGTCTGAATTACTGTCATAATTCCTCAAAGAGACGCGTGACAGACAAGCCCACAACCCAACAAGCACACTGATCACATGTGACTCTGTCAGCGGGTCTGGACTGTACATGTCTGATTCGGCGCAGGCTCACCCACAGACTCATTCTGGATAGGGTCTACATGTGCGTCCCAAATGACACTCTATTACCTATTTAGTGCACTACTTTTGACCAGGGCCAATAAAAGTAGTGCACCATACAGGGAATATGGTGTCAGTAAGGATGGACCCTTGGTCTACTTGCAGAGAAAACAATATAATCTGTTCAAAAGTCTCAGGTTCTCCAGTTCATATTCAGACAAGTCTTTTTTTTCCCCCCCCTCCGTCTGTCGAACAAGATGTTTCTCTAGTCAAGAGGTGCAGAACAGATGATTTCAAATCAAATGAGCACGTGTACTCAGATTACGACTTGTCACCTGTTGGCACTTGATATAAACCAGCCCCTTGTACGATACCTGGCACTTAAATAAAGAAACACTAGCCTACATATAAACCATTTGGAAAAGGTACACGTATTTCAGATTTGAAACAATTGGATCTTTGGGAATCGACTCTGCAATTCTTTCACATGAATGTAATAAAAACGCGTCATCCAATACATACATTATCCAATGTACGGAAAACATGAGCAGAAAGAACTGTCCAAATGATTTGACAAGTTTCTCACAACTCTGTCTGTCCCATGTCAAAGAGTTGCCGGCAGGCTACAGTTTGGCTGACCTCTGTGCCTCCAGCCATCGCAGGGGGGTGTTATTCCAAGATCAAATGGGTGTGAGAGAGGGAACTCCTAACCCTCAGAACTTCTAACCCTGCCTGCCATGGACTGAGAGAAGGACCACCTGCACGCGACAGCCTGCCTGGCCTGCACCCGGTTCTCAACACACATGCAGCTGTCACACAGCTAGCTCAACATCAACCACACTACTGATCAAATACATATAGCATTACAGGACCCAAAATCTCAGACTCAGTAAGCCTACATTCTGATTACCAATGTCCATACTAGCACACCACTTAGATAGAATGCATTCATATTAAATATGTTTTTCCTTAAAAAGAAGGGACTGAGTACAAAACATTAAAAAAATAAATGCGACCATCTTACCAATAAAACAGTTAAAATCACTATTTAAATCCAGTTTAAACCTAGAAGTCACTGCTAAGTGTGAGACATTTAAAAATGTCAAAATATCCCATTTTAAATGTCAATTGTTTTCTTTCTGTCATACCGGTACAACTAAGATACATGCCATTGAAAATCTGCTTTTTTAAAAATCCACTACTGTAAAGTTCCTTTGGCGGAGCCCTTAGTGGTCTTACCTCTGTGCAGAAAGCTCTCCTGAGCAGGCTCTTATCACTACTAAATCCTGTACGTTATTCTCCACTGGCTCTGGGCTACATGGCTCTCAGCTCAGCCTCTCCTCTTTCAATCTCCCTCTACGGTAGCTCAAAGATCCAGGACAGCAACCTCTCCTCCTTCAGCTTCTGCTGGCTCAGCCTCCTCTCCAGTCTCCCTCTACTGTAACTCCCAATCCAAGACAGGAGCCTCCTCTCCTCTCTCCAGTTTCCCTCTACTGTAGCTCTACTAAATCCAGGACAGTAACAGGCTCACAGCAGCCTAGCCCCCCCCTCCTCTGCCTTCTCTCCCTCTTCCAGAGCTGTCAGCACAGCCACATTCCATATCAAAGTAGGGAAAGAGTGTAAAACCAGAGAGGTGTGTGTTCTGTGTGTGTAAACTGACTGTTTGAGGGTGTGTGTGGAGGACTGTTCAACCAGATGATCATCCCACTACTCCCACACTCTTCCACCTCCGTAAATCCCTGTATCCCACCCCCTAACCCAGCCACTCAGAGGCAGGGCCAGGCTCAGGGTGTCTCCGCCCTTTGGTGACCCTCCTCTCACACTTCAAACACACATCAAATGAGAACCACCAGTGAGCCTTCCCCACAGGAACTCTTTCACTGACGAGCGCATCACATCACATCAGCGACAAATGCCACAGCTTGGGTTACCACCAGACTGATGGTGGTCAACCCCACTATGACAATGGCTCTCACATGACATTCCTATCTCTCCTTCCCCTATTAAACTGTTGCAGGAACTGTGGGAAGTGTTCAGTGTTGTTAATCCTCTTTTATTAGAACCTCACGTCTTGTGATACCATGTGACCTATGCTTCTTTAAGGAGGGTAGCCTTGGAAGATGCAAGCAGTCTCCGTTTGAGTGTGCTAAGAAAACATGTTCCATCACATGACCATTGACCACTTCTCCCTGTCCCCTACGATACTGAACTGCCTGCTGAAAGTCCTCCCTTACGTTCCCAGTCAACAATGACGTCAGCAAGACCGCATCACAGAGAAAGAATAATGCAACTCTGGATTCAATCCACAGGGGTTCTTTTACATAACAATAACAGAAGTCGTCTCTATCGTCTCAATACAAATGAACCACTTCCACAAGGAAGCTCTATTATCAGTTAGTCTCAGGGGGTAGGAGGTCAGACATTTTAGACAGAGAGAGGATAATACACTTTTCTAAGTATCATAAACTTACAATTTCATCTCTGAAATCTGTGTAGGGTTGAAAGGTCACATTGGCACCAGTTCACTGACAAACGTGCTGGAACCATTGTACCGAATTTATGATGTGTTGAGTATCGTGTATTGCCCCTGTTCAGTGGCCTTTGACTAAGGAACTACTGACAGAAACTCCCCCCGATATGAGCAAGCAGGACCGCAGGTCTGGAGTCAATTCCATTTTAATTCAGTCAATTCAGGAAGTAAAATGAAATTCCAAACTCCCTGACTTGGCTGAATTGAATTGAAATGAAATTGAACCCAACTTCACAGGACAGTTGACCTCTCCGTCTCCTTCCTGTCCTGAGGAAAGGAATGTGTAAAAGGTGTAGAAGTTCTTCCTGTTGCCTATTGCCTCAGGCTGAGGTTGTGGAGACTGTCACCCTGTGCTTCCTCTGTGGTGGCTGGAGGTCTGTCCATGTCTAAACAAATTTCCTAGCTACTCTGGGGACATCATTATGGGAGACACCACATGCCTAGCCACCTCAGAGTTAGGGAAATATCAGGCTTTATCCTAAAATGGATGCTTGTTGATTTCACTGAAAATAATATTGTGTGTATGCTTTTGTTTGAGTGTGTGTACTGTGTGTGTGTGTTTGTGGACAATGCCATTGTTGCAGCCAAGGCCGGGGAGCCCCACTGACACACCACACAGCAGGTCCCAGTACAGGCCACAGCCCTTTGTACCGACCCAAATGACCTTCTGCCCCTGCCTCATTAGCAAGTCATAGAGGGAGAGACAACTCTGCATCCTGCCTGCAGGCTATTCAGGCCAAGACAAGGTTGAATTGGAAAAACATCAGTTACAGAAATTCTATAGAATAGCGATAAGAAACAGATACAAATTGTTAAGTGGTTTTAACAGAAAGTCACTAAACGGGATGTAATATCTACAAACTATGGAAAACTGACTGTAGATTTCTACGTTGGCTATGTGGTGATATTGAAATTGTCAAGACTTCCTTCTCATCGTGATTGGAAGAAAGTTGACTAACTGGTTCAAAGGGCCAATGCACATGGAAGAGTGTTGCAGTGGCACTCGTGGATTGCAAGTCACTTCAATGCGGATCTGAAATTTGCCTGAATCCATATACATTCAATTTAATCTTATCCCACACATTTAGATTTTTACATTTTTTATGTAACCTTTGTTTAACTAGGTACGTCAGTTAAGTACAGATTATTATTTATAATGACGGCCTACCCCGGCTAAACCCCGGACGACGCTGGGAAAATTGTGCGACGCCCTATGGGGATTCCAATCACGGCCAGTTGTGATACAGCCTGGAATCGAACCAGGGTCTGTAGTGGTGCCTCCAGCAATGATATGCAGTGCCTTAGACCGCTGTCCCACTCGTGAACCCAATCTTTCATCAATTATACAACTCTTTTAAGTTTGATGACTGAATCTATCAATACATCATTTCAAATCAATGTCAAAAAGACGTCAACCATTTCGGCCATGTGTTCATCATGTGTTTCATGCATATGTTTCTTGTTCCACTCTACCAGACACAGTACATAAACAAGAAAAACATTGTCTTCCATTCTGAAGGTGGCTGCGGTACAACTCTATTGTTAGAAAGGGGTCTCTGACAATTTCACAGTTCAAGGTTTGACCACAAGACAAGCCCAACATCCCTCACTTGTGTATGTGTTCCACACACCCCTGACCTGTGACCCTTAGGGGTCATCCATAAATGTCTACCACCGGGGGCTTTACAGCCCCAGACACACAGACACACACACACACACACACACACACACACACACACACACACACACACACACACAAGCTGCACCTCACACCTGGTCTCTGGTCCGTATCACCTTCTAATGCAGTTAAACGAAACCCCACAAGCTCACCTCGCTGTCGTTGCCATCCAGTTAGAGTCTAGCTATAGCATGCCTCGACAATGACAGGACAGGACTAACGACAAGAGTCAGGAGGCGGCACCAACACCAAACAATAATAAAACAACACACAACATTCTTCAGTGGTCAAACTGGCCTCGCCCTTGAACACGGACTCGCAAAACCAAAAAGTCTGGGGTAGCAAGCACAATCCCACGGGGTTGTAAAGATGCCCAGTAAAATATTTCACAACTGTGCAGTTGTATGAGTTCATGGCCTACGTATCGCAATTCACGTCATCACACTAGTGGTCATGTGCGGCTCAGTTGGTAAAGTCGTGGGTTCAATTCCCGCAGGGATCACATACTAACAACGTGCACTGCTTTTCTTGCAGGCTTCTTTTGATAGAAACGTCTGCTAAAGTGGCATATAGCCGATCATATATCCTTAACTCTACCCCATCACAGAGGCTATAAAGCGGAAACAGTGTAGGGGCAACGAGAAGGTCATGACAATCTCGCCTATGGGACTCCTCTCCCCCGCAGTGCACAGCACAGTGTAGTATACCCTGGCAGTTTAGGGTTAGGGTTAGTTTACAGTTTACTGTTGTCGTTCAGGGCCCATTGTTGAGAATAGCACCCAGTGATGTGTGAGTTACCTTATCATAAAAGCTAGAAGCCTGACTATCTTCTTCTCGAGGCTTTTAATGACCTGCCAATGCACCTAGGGTATCACCAGGAGAGGAGCCTGACACAAAGCCCCAGAGTCATAAAGATAAATAAACCCCATAAACCCCTGTCACTCTACTGTAATAACAATCCATTTGACGCACTGAAAGAGGGGGAGAAAAGGGGTCAGAAAGAGGGGGGTAGAAAAAGGTCAACTGGGAGTGGTGGTGGAGCTACAGTAGCAGAACAGTCATTGGTGGAACAGGCAGCGTTGATATTGACTTAGCTAGATTGGTGCTGACAAACCCAGGTCAGACAGACCATGGTGGGATGGGGCTTAGAGGCTTGTTAGCCTTCTAACCCTCAGATAACCCGTTTTAACAGTTTTCACACAGCTGGGCAGGCACGTCGCCAGTGCATTTGAATACAGAGCATTGAGAACAGTGAGAACACATCGCTGCCTGGCTATTTTAATGTCAAACTACATTGGTATTAATGTCATGTTGGGATTGGGCATTTGGTTAAGTAATCGTTATAAATGTGTTATACACTTAACCTTTCTGAAAGGGATTATTGTGTGATTCATCACTCCAGCAAGCGTCATTAATCATAATGAAAAATATTAGAAAATCATTTTTTATTTCTATTTTGCAATAGCTGCATCTGAACTTTTAAACCTTGCCTGCAAATGGATTACGGTCCATAATGGTATTAAGTTATACAAGCAAAATAAGGTTTCTAGTATATGATGTCAGACCGTGTTAGGGAATATGTAACAAATTACTTTGCAAGTATGTAAAGGAATGGAATGTACAGGGATATTCTATTCCATTATATTTAGATGTAACTGGAGTACCAGGATATTGTTCCAATCATGGAACTCCTCCATGCATTGCATTGAATTGCATTGAATTGCATCGCAAAATCAATGCCCACATAACACATCTGTGAGTGGCCTGTCAAAACATCTCGGGGCAATATACATAGTCTAGATGTGCCGCCACTTTAAAACGACAACACTCCTGTCTAACTACATCACCAACACTGCTACAGTACAATCTGGGTCCGCATCCCAAATGGCACACTATTCCCTATATAGTGCACTAATTGTTGGGCCCTGGTCAAAAGCAGTGCACTAAATAGGGAATAGGGTGCCATTCGGGATGTATCCTAGGATAGTCAGGGATAGGTTGGTCATCGTATTTCACCCTCAATTTGACACCCTCTCACCCAGTTGTAAAGTGGGGAGCTCATTGGATACAATGGGAAGTATAGAGTGACAGAGCTCCTCAGGGCTGTTAAAGGGAGGAATAACCTTTATTTGAGGACGCTATCACTGAACAAAGGACCATGGCAGTCTACACACAGCAGAGACTAGGGCTGAAAGGAAATGTCTTATACTACACACAGCAGAGACTAAAGCTAAATGGGAAGTATACTACACACTTACTAGCATAAAAGCTGCTGCCATAGTAACAGAGCAAAGCCTGTCATGTGTGGTCCTGATCTTAACTTTAAAATGACAGTTCAACAGTTTGGTTAAGGTTAAGCTGAGATCTCTGGTGAGTTTCTGAGAACTCTGGTGAGTAAAAATGTATACAGTATTACATATAGCAAGTGAACTTGAAACTTTGTTCAATTCGAATGTCTTTCTTTTGAAAAAGGCTATTTCTTTCCGTATCTGAGAGACAACTTTTAACTTTCCTGCTTCTGTTCCTGTTGGAACAGCACTCAGTAGGTCAACATCCAGGTTCAGGATGTGACTCCTGCTCTCTGAGAATGACCTCTAACCTCTGACCAGACTTCTAGCTGACCTCAGCGTCAGAAGGATACACCACCCGCAACATTTGACAAACAAAAAGACAAAAAAAAACTGCAAGTAAACACATCACACATCTGGGACTTACTTTTCTTCCAGCTCTCCTCAGAGTTAAACACTTTATCCACTTGCATGGTGAGGGACACACACACACACACACACACACACACACACACACACACACACACACACACACACACACACACACACATACACACACACACACACACACACACACCAAGGAGGAGGGAAACCATTTCCTGTTCGTTTCTAGCCCAAAGCTAAACTGGCACATTTTCTGGACCGCCTAGTTGAACCCGCCAGGGTGTGAGCGCTCCGTGGCTAGTCGTTGTAACGAAGGAGGCCATGAAATAAATAACTCAAATCCATCCCCTTCCTTCCCACACATGGAAGCGTTTTCCCGACGACCCACAAGGTCTTCAAAAGGCAAACTATGGCATTCGACAATCCTCTTGAGTGAAAAAGTTAAACACTTCTTCTCTCAGCACAGTCAGGGATCCCATCAAACACACAAATAAAATACAATAAAATTGCATTTGTCACATGCTGAATATAACAGGTATATTAAAAAAAAGTAAGTAAGAAAAATTTGCTAAATAAACTAAAAGTAAAATAACAATAACGAGGCTATTGAGGGAACACCTACAGTACCAGTCAGACGTTTGGACACACCTACTCACTCAAGGGTTTTTCTTTATTTTTACTATTTTCTACATTGTAGAATAATAGTGAAGACATCAAAACTATGAAATAACACATATGGACTCATGTAGTAACCAAAAAACGAATAAAAATATAGTTTATATTTGAAAATCTTCAAAGTATCCACCCTTTGTCTTGATGACAGCTTTGCACACTCTTGGCATTATCTGGGCAGCTCTAGTCTTTAGCTTAGTGAGAATGTTTCCAGAAATCTATGGCTTCTGGTTGGGATATGTACGTACGGTGGGTACGATGTCGTCGATGAACTTATTCATGAAACCGGTGACTGATGTGGTATTACTCCTCAATGCCATCGATTGAATCCCGGAACATATTCCATTCTGTGCTAGTGAAACAACCCTGTTTGCTTAGCATCCACTTCATCTGACCACTTCCGTATAGAGCGCATCACTGTTACTTCCTGTTTGAGTTTTGCTTGAAAGTAGTAATCAGGAGGATAGTTATGGTCAGATTTGCCAAATGGAGGGCGAGGTAGAGCTTTGTACACGTCTCTGTGTGTGGCGTAAAGGTGATCTAGATTTCTTTTCTTTCTAGTTGCACATGTAACATGCTGGTAGAAATGACTTAAAATGGATTTCAGTTTTCCTGCATTAAGGTCCCTGTCCACTAGGAGCGCCGCCTCTGGTTGAGCATTTTCTTGTTTTCTTATGGCCTTATACAGCTCATTGAGTGTGATCAGCATCGATTTGTGGTGGTAAATAGACAGCTGCGAAGAATATAGATGAAAATTATCTTGGTAAATAGTGTGGCCTACAGCTTATCATGACGTACTCTACCTCAGGCGAGCAAAACCTTGAGGCTTCCTTAATATTAGAGATTGCACACCAGCTGTTGTTGACAATGAAACACACACCACCCTCGGAGGCTGCTGTACTGTCTTGCTGATGCACAGAAAACCCAGCTAACTGTATATTATCCATGCTCTTGTTGAGCCACGACTCTGTGAAACATAGGATATTACTGTTTTTCATTGATTGGATAGTCTCGAATGGAGCTCATCCAGTTTATTTTCCAGTTATTACACGTTCGCCAGTAGATTGGAGGGTAAAGGCGGTTTATCCACTCGTCAATGCAGTCTCACCAGGCATCCGGCTCTTCGACCTCTGTAACAGCGTCTCCTCTTCATACGAATGTCAGGGATATGGGCCTGGTTTGGGAAGAGCAGTATTTCCTTCGCGCCCAACACATTAAAGAAAAATCATTGTCTAGTTAGAGGTGAGTAATTGCTGTTCTGATGTCCAGAAGCTCCTTTCCGTTATATGAAACGATGGCGGACAAATTATAACATTTCTTTTAAACGGTGCAAAAAAACACACATAATAGTACAATTGGTCGGGAGCCGATAAAGCGGCGGTCATCCGCTCCGGCGCTATTCTGTTTTTTTTACAACATATTTATTGTCATTTTTTACAATCGTCAGCGAAAATAGGACACAGACAATGCCCTGTTATTCCTTCCACCTACACAGCATGCTACATGGGAGCACATCGTGCAAAACCCTTCCCTCCCCAACACATGCTTCAATGATTAACAAGAAAAAAATGAGACAGAATGACCTTCACATCCAATGCTAGAGAATAAATTATTCAACGCAAAAACAAATAATAATAACAATGCATTAATGAAGAAAACAATAATGAGGCAGCTAAGGTGACGTCTCTAGAAACTGCTGAAAGTCCCCCCCAGACATCAGTAAGTTCAAAGGGTTTATTATGTAAATTGTATGTAATTTTTTCAGATGGAATATAGGAATTTAGCTATTTTAGCCACATCTGCTTGCTTGGCGGAGTGTTACTCTTCCATATAATAGCTCCGGCGCCATTCTTAACACAATCATTAACATTCCTGGAGGAACACTGGCTCTGTTAGCTACAGTATTTTATAACAGGCTAATTTAACATGCTCCAGTACCACTGCACAAAGGGAACTCTGACACAGTCAGTAGGGATGCTTCATTCTCATTAAGGTGGTAGTAAAAAAAACAGAACAGAAAGAAGAAGAGAAAGGAAAAGAGGCTGAATTATACTCCTCCTTCCATAGCCCCCATGGCCTTCCTCCCCTGGCTCTGATGTTGACCTCTTCACCTCTAAATGTGGATGGCTAGCTAGCGGTCACAGGTAGCCTAGAATTAAGCTTCAGGGGACATAGAAGTCCCAGACCCCATTATTAGACTTCTGTCCAGGGGCCAGGGGTGAAGTATGAGACGTCCATCGTCACCAGACAGTTTGCGCTGGTTGAGTAGACCATGGCCATGGCCCTGGGCTGGGCTCGTGGGACCAGTGTCCAGGCCTGTCTGTAGCTGGGGGTCACATTGTGGACAATAGAAGAGGTCAGAGGTCGCCACAGAGGGGTAATTCATGAAACACCAAGAATCCCACTGCCGATAGACTGCTGATGGGTACTTATCACAGGGGGAGGCCGTTCCTTCTCTTACTATAACAAAAGCGGTACCTGCTGTGTTCCGACCCGGTAGCGATCTACCGATTATACTTGTAGAACCGCAATGCTCATCAGTGGCCAACAACTTGACTTTGAGCCAATCAGAGAGCACAAACCCCCCCCACATGGGGGAGCAATTACATACATTTTCTACGTATATATCCACCAGTGTAAGCTCCACCTCAGAAGAAGGGGAAGACCATCCTCAGCGAATTTCATAAAAATAAAAATAGTGAAACATTAAAAAAGTGATCCTTTTTAGATAACACTATACTAAATATGTTCATGTAACTAAATAATAGATTAAAAAACACTATTTTGCAATGAAGGTCTACCATAGCCACAGCAGCACTCTGTAGGGTAGCACCATGATGTAGCCGGAGGAGAGCTAGCTTCTGTCCTCCTCTGTGTACATTCCTCAATACAAAACATTCAATCCCCCTCTTCAAAGGGGGGCACTCTTGACCCAAACTGCTACAGACCTATATCTATCCTACCCTGCCTTTCTAAGGTCTTCGAAAGCCAAGTTAACAAACAGATCACCGACCATTTCGAATCCCACCGTACCTTCTCCGCTATGCAATCTGGTTTCTGAGCTGGTCATGGGTGCACCTCAGCCACGTTCAAGGTTCTAAACGATATCTTAACCGCCATCGATAAGAAACAATACTGTGCAGGTGTATTCTTTGACCTGGCCAAGGCTTTCGACTCTGTCAATCACCACATCTTCATCGGCAGTGTCAACAACCTTGGTTTCTCAAATTATTGCCTCGCCTGGTTCACCAACTACTTCTCTGACAGACTTCAGTGTGTCAAATCTGAGGGCCCGTTGTCCGGGCCTCTGGCAGTCGCTATGGGGTGCCACCGGGTTCAATTCTTGGACCGACTCTCTTCTCTGTATATAATAATGATGTCGCTCTTGCTGCTGGTGAGTCTCTGATCCACATCTATGAAGACGACACCATTCTGTATACTTCTGTCCCTTCTTTGGACACTGTATTAACAACCCTCCAGACGAGCTTCAATGCCATACAACTCTCCTTCCGTGGCCTCCAACTGTTCTTAAATGCAAGTAAAACTAAATGCATGCTCTTCAACACATCGCTGCCTGCACCTGCCCGCCCGTCCAGCTACTCTGGATCACTACTCTGGATGGTTCTGACTCTCGATGGTTCTGAATATGTGGACAACTACAAATAGCTAGGTGTCTGGTTAGACTGTAAACTCTCCTTCCAGACTCACATAAAACATCTCCAATCCAAAGTTAAATCTAGAATTGGCTTCCTATTTTGCAACAAAGCATCCTTCACTCATGCTGCCAAACATACCCTCGTAAAACTGCCCATCTTACCGAACCTCGACTTTGGCGATGTCATTTACAAAATCGCCTCCCACACCCCACTCAACAAATTGGATACAGTCTATCACAGTGCCATCCATTTAATCACCAAAGCCCCATATACTACCCACCACTGCGACCTGTACGCTCTCGTTGGCTGGCCCTCGCTTCATACTCGTCGCCAAATCCACTGGCTCCAGATCATCTACAAGACCCTGCTAGGTAAAGTCCCGCCCATAGCTGCCCCTACCCGTAGCACGCGTTCCAGCAGGTATATCTCACTTGTCACCCCCAAAGCCAATTCCTCCTTTGGCCGCCTCTCCTTCCAGTTATCTGCTGCCAATGCCTGGAACGAACTACAAAATCTCTGAAACTGGAAACACTTATCTCCCTCACTAGCTTTAAGCACCAGCTGTCAGAGCAGCTCACATATCACTGCACCTGTACATAGCCCAGCTATAAATAGCCCAAACAACTACCTCTTCCCCTACTGTATTTATTATTTATTTATTTTGCACCTTTGCACCCCAGTATTTCTACTTTGCACACTCATCTACATTCAAATCTAACATTCCAGTGTTTTAATTGCTATATTGTATTTACTTAGCCACCATGGCCTATTTATTGCCTTTACCTCCCTTATCTCACCCCATTTGCTCACATTGTATATAGACTTATTTTTCTACTGTATGTTTGTTTTACTCCATGTGTAACTCTGTGTTGTTGTACGTGTCAAACTGCTTTGCTTTATCTTGGCCAGGTCGCAGTTGTAAATGAGAACTTGTTCTCAACTTGCCTACCTGGTTAAATAAAGGTGAAATCAAATAAATAAATCAAATACAAAACCCAGGAGGCTCATGGTTCTCACCTCTTCCATAGACTTACACAGTAATTATGACTAGAGGTCGACCAATTAATCAGAATGGCCGATTAATCGGAAATAGGAAATAGGTATTTTTTTACACCTTTATTTAATCTTTATTTAACTAGGCAAGTCAGTTAAGAACACACTCTTATATTCAATGACGGCCTAGGGTTAACTGCCTCGTTCAGGGGCAGAACGACAGATTTTCACCTTGTCAGCTCGGGGGATTCAATCTTGCAACCTTACAGTTAACTAGTCCAACGCTCTAACCACCTGCCTCTCATTGTACTCCACGAGGAGACTGCCTGTTACGCGAATGCAGTAAGCCAAGGTAAGTTGCTAGCTAGCATTAAAATGATCTTATAAAAAAACAATCAATCAATCATAATCACTAGTTGACTACACATGGTTGATGATATTACTAATTTATCTAGCGTGTCCTGCGTTGCATATAATCGATGCGGTGCGTATCGTTGCTCCAATGTGTACATAACCATGAACATCAATGCCTTTCTTAAAATCAATACACAGAAATATATATTTTTAAACCTTCATATTTGGCTAAAAGAAATCCAGGTTAGCAGGCAATATTAACCAGGTGAAATTGTGTCACTTCTCTTGCGTTCATTGCACGCAGAGTCAGTTTATATGCAACAGTTTTGGCCGCCCAATTTGCTAGAATTTTACGTAATAATGACATAACATTGAAGGTTGTGCAATGTAACAGGAATATTTAGACTAATGGATGCCACCCCTTAGATAAAATACAGAACGGTTCCGTATCACTGAAAGAATAAACGTCTTGTTTTCAAGATGATAGTTCCCGGATTCGACCATATTAATGACCTAAAGCTCGTATTTCTGTGTGTTATTATGTTATAAGTAAATCTATGATTTGATAGAGCAGTCGGACTGAGCGGTGGTAGGCAGCAGCAGGCTCGTAAGCATTCATTTAAACAGCACTTTTGTGCGTTTTGCCAGCAGCTCTTCGTTGTGCGTCAAGCATTGCGCTGTTTATGACTTCAAGCCTATCAACTCCCGAGATTAGGCTGGTGTAACCGATGTGAAATGGCTAGCTAGTTAGCTGGGTGCGCGCTAATAGGGTTTCGTCACTCGCTCTGAGACTTGGAGTGGTTGTTCCCCCTGCTTTGCATGGGTAACGCTGCTTCGAGGGTGGCTGTTGTCAATGTGTTCCTGGTTCGAGCCCAGGTAGGGGCGAGGAGAGGGACGGAAGCTATACTGTTACATTGGCAATACTAAAGTGCCTATAAGAACATCCAATAGTCAAAGGTTAATGAAATACAAATGGTATAGAGAGAAATAGTCCAATAATTCCTATAATAACGACAACCTAAAACTTCTTACCTGGGAATATTGAAGACTCATGTTAAAAGGAACCACCAGCTTTCATGTTCTCGTGTTCTGATCAAGGAACTTAAACGTTAGCTTTCTTACATGGCACATATTGCACTTTTACTTTCTTCTCCAACACTTTGTTTTTGCATTATTTATTTGAGGCTAAATTGATTTTATTGATGTATTATATTAAGTTAAAATAAGTGTTCATTCAGGATTGTTGTAATTGTCATTATTACAAATGTTTTTAAAAAATGTAATCGTCCGATTAATCGGCATCGGCTTTTTTGGTCCTCCAATAATCCGTATCGGTATTGAAAAATCATAATCGGTCGACCTCTAATTATGACAACTTCCGGAGGATGTCCTCCAACCTATCAGAGCTCTTGCAGCATGAACTGACATGTTGTCCACCCAATCAAAGGATCAGACATTGAATCTAGTATTAAAAGCATAAGCTACAGCTAGGTAGCATTGCAGTGCATAAAATGTGGTGAGTAGTTGACTCAAAGAGAGAGAGAAAGACAATAGTTAAACAGATTTGAACAAATTCATTTATTCCCAAATTAAGGAGAAGCAAGAGAGAGAGAGAGAGAGAGAGAGATATTTCATAGTATGAGTATTTTGTCAACTTTTATTTTCACTTACTTAGCTACAGAATGCAGCTAGCTAGTTTAGAATACTCAAACACCTGGTTTAAACAGAGAGGGATGCTATGTTAGCTAGCTGGCTATGGCTATCCAACACTGGAACTCTTCCAAGTAAGGTACGTTTTTGGTTTTATTAATTTATTGCCACCGGGGCCCGCCGGTGTAACTGCTAAACTGCTTGCTGTACACGGTACTGCATGATTGTAGTTGGTTTAGGGCGGTCCCCGACTAAAATAAATCTTGTTCGACCGAAAGTTGTCTATTCTTCCGATCAATTTCCATATATAGACACACCCTACGTGTTTTAATGAAATCAACTATATGTATTGAGCTTGTCTGATGCTTCAAGCTTACGGTTTGATGAAATAACACACAAATGACTCAAGAGGGAGCCAGAGATCTATAGATAACCTGAAGAAAAACACTCCTGCTGGCTTTTGCAGATTCTGCAATTACTCTCCAGAAGTTGCCAGTGATAGATTACAGTATTCTCAACCTTTCTCATGTGGAATGCCAATTTATCTTGCCATTTCTACCGATCTGCGTGCCAGATTTTCGTGGAACAGTTTTATTTCATTTATAATAATGTCTTCATATCTCAAAATCATTGTCATGTAGATAATCAAAATTCTATCCAAATCTAAATGAAAATAATTCAAACCTTAAAACCTTACTTATATTGCCATTTCCAACTATGTGAAAAAAATAGCTACATAAAGCCAACAAATAAAAACATTGCAGCCTGCAGGTCGATAATATCCTGATTTTAAAAATCCTACAAATCACATGCGTATGGCCTGTCTGCAACAAACTTGAAACATTTGATCAACTATTGACTTGGGTCCAGCCTGAAGTGAAGTTTCCGCTGCCGAACTTGCAACATTGTATTAAATATTCTAGGCCCTCAGAGTTTCCTGTGCCAGTGAGCTCGGGACAGACACAGCTGTAGGCTATTTGTGCAAGGGATAAGAAGCAGTGCTTGACTTGGGCAGGAGCTCACCGGAGCTGAGTACCAGCACCTAAAATGTTCTACTGCTTAAGCTCCTGTTCCTCTTATAGAATATTAGCTCAAAAGTATTGTGGAGCTCCTGCACCTAAATATAAACAGTAGCAGCACCCAAAATGAGTACTGGAACCTATTTCAGTCCAAGTCAAGCACTGATAAGTAAATCAGGTAGGCCTATTTTATGACATTTCCACTGGATCACAGCATGACATCTTTCACTTTCACACTGAATTGTTATCGAAAGGAAGAGAGCTGGAAAGATTTTTCATTTTCAAATACATCGAGGAACTATTGTCATTTTCAACAGATGTAAAAACAGACTTTGTTGCTTGCTTTTTGAGGTGAAGAAAACATACATTTGAGAATCTCCACAGTTCATTAGTGGTGGTGCATTATACCAATCAGAAATACTATCAGATCCACAAATGGGCACATTTGTGCCTGTATTTGCACCCTGGCCAGGTAGCCTATACGTTCTCAGGTGTGAGTCCTTACTCAACATTGCAAATAATGTGTCCACTCTGACAATAAGAAAGGTAAGACTGGAATAATATATTGAATGCATTAACAGAAATTACCATAACCAAACAAACATTGTAGATTAGAAATTACAGGGATTAACGGTAAATGTACTACTGGCGATGTATTTAATAGGGAAGTGATGTTGACCAGTCGACTAATTGGGGTCAGTCCTACAAAGCAGCTTTTTATGAAGCTATAGTTATATTAGTTATGTTGACTATGACGTTAATATGGTGAAAACTATGTAGGCTGTGTTTAACAGTTAGCGTCATGGTATGAAAGTTTGGCTTCGTAAGGTTTTTTCGCCTGGTCACATACAGCTGTTGTATTGTGCACGGAAGTCCACAAGTGAAAGGAAAAGGTGAGAGGAGGAGAGAGCGTAGATGCGAGAAGGAATTATATATACAACGAGCAAAGTTATCATGCGGTTTATATGTGGCGGCTAGTTCTGTGTTTGCTTGCGATCAGGGGTCTAATCATTCTGCCGATTCTGTTGAAAAACATTTCTTAAACAATTAAATGGGACGAAACGGGGATAAACATACCTGGCTTTATCCAATAGAAACTCTTGTTTGCAACTGTTGTACTCATGATTAAAACCTAGATCCGCAGCTAGATGTCACTGCCTATCAACTTGATTACTCTTATTTATCTTGACCTGTGCACCTGCGTTGTAAACTTTCATTCGTTGGCTAGGCTGTATCAACCTCATGGTGGGTTATAGGGAACATTTTAGTATCATGTAGTAGCCTAAACCTGTCAATGTTACATTGAGCTAGGTGAATGGAATATACTATAATAGAAATAAGGCCATGCTCATAAAAATGTATTTGTCCTCCCTCATCTTAAATGGGACCGGCTGCCAGTGATATCCACGGATGAGCCAGTAACATTTCATATGTATTGTAGGCTATGGGTTGGTAGCTAGCACAGACGCAATGCACACAACACTAAATACTTCCTCCAAGGTAGCTAACCACTGTAGCTAGTATTGACATTATAATTAAATGACAATGGATTATCTAGTTTCCATGAAACAGTTGTCTGTGTTAGCTTCTGAGTTAGTGCAGTCCTTAGCTAGCTAGCTAGCTAGCGATGTTGTGCTGGCTAGCAAATATGCTAATGTTAGCTTGTTAAACATTTGGCTATGGGCTGACGTTGCTTCTAGAGGGAGTTTGGAAATTGGTAGTGAGTGTTGCAACCAAGTACAGACGATACGCGCTGCGCGCTTCAGCACTCGGCGGTCCAGTTCTGTGAGTTTGTGTGGCCTACCACTTTGCGGCTGAGCCATTGTTGCTCCAAGACAGTTCCATTTCACAATAACAACACTTACAGTTGACCAGGGCAGCTCTAGCAGGGCAGTAATTTGACGAACTGACTTATTGGAAAGTTCACTGAGCTCTTCAGTAAGACCATTGTACTGCCAATGTTCGTCTATGGAGATTGCATGGTTGTGTGCTTCACCTGTCAGCAACGGGTGTGACTGAAATAGCCGAATCCATTCATTTGAAGGGCTGTCCACATACTTTTGTATGGTCGGCAGGCAAACGTTGGACAATCCCACCGGTGTGCCTGAGCTTTAAGAGCGATCCATTCAGAGAGCCATTCTGAAGTCTGCTGAAAGACCACAGAACCCTGAGTCAGAAGAACATTACGGACTGTTAAAATAAATATTATGCTGACTCAAAGTGTGTAGCTAGCTAGTTAGTGCACACAAGATTTAGATTCTGGGAGATTACAGAGGAACAGACATAGCCGACGGAGGCCAAGCTATAACCATTATAGTGCCCTGGGCCCGGGAGGTTAAACTGAACGCACAGCTTTAACAGTGTGCAGGCTAGGCTATGTGAGGAATGGAAAACAGGACACCAGCCCCTGTCTTATCACCTCACAGATTACACATGTCATTCCCATGGCACGGGGCTTCTTATTCTTAGAACACAGGCCACTATGGCTGCATCCCAAATGGCACCTTATTCCCCTTTAGAGTGAACTACGTAGGGAATAGGGTGCCATTTGGGACACCGGCTATGTATGTTTTCTTCTGTCAGCGTCTCTGTGTTATTGTTGGAACTGCTACCTTCTAAGGTCACTAATGACATCTAAACGTTTCAATCAACTTTAAGGAATGACATGGTCTACCATGTGGGAATGTGCTTTGTGGACACATGCTGAAGAATTTCGTAACATTTTTAACGGCAATTCGATTAAAAACAAACTTATTCATTTGCCTTCAAGAAATGTTACTATGTTGTTTGCTTTGTTGAGTCATCTTCTGAGCTGACTGTACTGTGGTTGTGCTCGTGTGGTTGTGCAAATGCACGCGTGCGCATACACACAACCACACATACATACACACACAGCCCACGCATTACATCTACATCTGGAGCTAGTGCCACTGCCACCACCCTAACAGTCAGAACAGGAAGACAGTGTGAGCACACCAAACAAAGCCTCAGCTCTTTGAACTTCTCTCTCTCTCTCTCTCTCGCTCTTCTACACTCTAGGAGCTGCCATGGAGGTCGTAGCAGGGCAAACAAACCTCTCTTTGTCATCTGGCTGGGGCTATTGTGGCCCTGGGGTTTACTCTGCTAGGTATGTCATCCTCGGTTAGTCTCGTGTCAATATTGACCCACCTCTAGGTTAGCCTCCAGCCCACCTTCAACTGTGGCTTATAGTCACTTCCACCAGATGACAAAAGATAAGTCTACTCACAACATGGAGGTAAACACTAGTTAGCACACAAAGGAAAATACACGTGGAGGATGAAGCCTACTGCAATGAGATGATTCATGTCCTGCATAAATGATCAACTGGAAGGCAAGATGTTCGCTCCACAACAAGTGTTAGGGAGCCCTGAATGGGCTGCTATTGATAATTCAGAGAGAGAGAGAGAGAGAGAGACCGTGAGATCTTACACAGGCCTTCCCCTGTTCCATCTCATCTCATTTCTGTCCGTAAACTACTTTGAAGGGGAAGGCAGGGAGGGGATGGACTATACCGTCGCTCTCGCCCTGGATCAGCTGACACCCTCAATGGTGTCATGCTCTTTGATTCGGGAGGAAATGACCCGTAACAGAAAGAAAGTGAGAGAGCAAGCTACTTAATCGATGTGCAGTGAGAGATAGAGAACTCACTTATGTTAGGAGGATATGGGACCATGCAAGACATTAAGGAAGGAAGTAAGGGACAGTTTTCTATCTTCTCCTCCCGTGCAGGGCCTGGGAGAACCTCTCCTCAGTCACTACTGTTCTATGTTTGTTTATCCACACAACACACATCAGTGAACCACACTTCTGGACTGTAATCTAATTCAGAGGTTCACATGGAGAATGGTGAATGAGGTCAAGTGGCTATATAAGCATGCTATGGCCTTCTGGCGCTGGAGGCTAGACACACACACACACACACACACACACTTGAGGCTATCAGCAGGCGTGTGCTTGAAGATCACACTAGAGAATTATCTCTGGACCAGGAGATAGAGATGATCTCACATGAGTAGCAGTATTAGACCTTGGAGGAATGCATGAGAAGAGGCCGCTTTAAATCTTGAAGAAGGAGAATTTCTGAGTCTGCTCATTTTAGCGCTTTAATCTAATGATTCTTTCTCAAAACCATTGAGAATGACTGAATATCATTCCTTTCTATGCCTTACCATTTTTGCCATTTGTGGTTATGCGTTTTAGCTAAATAATGACAATGTGACCAGACCACTATGTACGTATGTTACCAGCCACTGAAGACACCTCATCAACACTTACTTTAGGCCTATAGGCAAAATGAATGTCTCACATAAGTTCTAATAACACCCAAACTCTAGATAAAAGTATTGTATTGTCTACTAGAGCTCGCATCCTCGTAAATCCCAGAAAATACATTCACTGCAGCATGTATAACCCCCACACCCAATAGAATCCATTAAATACCTGACCTTTTCCATATCATCAATTCTCCCTGGCATGACCTCTCCTGACAGTGAAAACAGACTGGGGGCTGGACTACAGGCCGGCGGGTCTGGAATGAGAAACACAGGAAGGACCAGGGGAGGGGAAGAGTGTTTTGCATACTTCCAGCCAGGGGTCCGGCAGGGACAGAATGCTCTAGATTACTTTCCTGTTGGGGTCCAGGTAAATAAGCTGTGTTCTTTAATGACTATGTCTCAGGGTGATGTTTTCTTTTCTCCTCTCCTATCCTTGTGATGCTACTGTGATTACTAGTAGGAACCCCATAACCTCTGAAGCCCAGGCTTCTCACATACCAAGACAAGATTTGTAAGGATGGCCACGTAAGACTCGGAACCCCGTAGATGAGGAGAAGGGAAAAACAGGCCCTCCTATGGGGCTAGTACACTCTTAGAAAAAAGGGTTCCAAAAAGGTTCTTCGGCTGTCCCCATAGGAGAACCCTTTTGGGTTCCATGTAGAACCCTGTGTAGAAAAATCTCTACATTGAACCAAAAAAGGGTTCTACCTAGAACCAAAAGGGTTCTTCTACCTGCAACCAAAAAGTGTTCTTCGTAGGGTTCCCCTATGGGGACAGCCAAAGGACCATTTAATGTTCTAGATAGACAAAACGGTGCTAAGTGTGTAGTCTGTGTCCGGATCAGGTTGGACAGGACCAACTTTCCATCTAAGTTTATGCGCAAATGCTCCATTGCAATCAACACATGATTTATGCTATCATCAACTTAAGTGTGCGCATATCAGGTTAACATTTTCACATTTGAGTTCCAAATCTCTCATACCATTGCCCCAACGTGAGTTTTTTCATGTGCGTGATGGCAGAATGCGCTCACTGTTCCAACATGTGATTGTTATGCAACAGGACAGTTACCAGCCCTGCCCTTAACCTCTCTTGGGTAGAGGGCAGTATTTTCACATCCGGATGAAAAGCATGCCCAAAGTAAACTGCCTGTTACTCAGGCCCAGAAGCAAGGATATGCATATAATTGGTTCATTTGGACAGAAAACATTCTAAAGTTTCTAAAACTGTTAAAATGATGTATAGAACAGAACTGATATGGCAGGAGAAACCCTGAGGACAAACCATCCCTCCCAAAAAATGTTTTAGCCTTCCACTGTTTTCAATGGCTGACACTTTTATTACAAGGCGAAATCCTCCCAGATTGCAGTTCCTAGGGCTTCCACTAAATGTCAAACATCTTTAGAAAGAGTTTCAGGCTGGTTTTTGAAAAAAATGTAACGTTTTTCCCATTTTGGCTGTAGTGTTTCCAAGCGCGTGGAAGAGAGCGCGGTCTTTGGTATTTTTCTCCGGTAAAGACAATAGCGATTCTCCGTCTTAAATTGCATTGTTTATTTATGTATTAGTGTACCTAAGGTTTGATTATAAACGTTGTTTGAAAAAATGTATTAGTAACGTTTTCATTTTGTATGCATTTTGGTGGATTATGGTGGATTATTGACTGAAGCGCGCCAGCTAAACTGAGTTTTTATAGATATAAAGGAGGACATTATCGAACAAGAGGACCATTTGTGATGTATCTGGGACCTTTTGGAGTGCCAACAGAAGATCATCAAAGGTAAGGCATTTATTATATCGCTAATTCTGACTTTGGTGGCGCACCTGCCTGGTTGAAATATGTTTTTCATGCTTTTTTATGCGGGGCGCTGTCCTCAGATAATCGCATGGTGTGCTTTCGCCATAAAGCCTTTTTGAAATCTGACACAGTGGCTGGATTATAACAAGAAGTTAAACTTTATTTTGATGTATTACACTTGTGATTTTATGAAAGTTAAATATTTATAATTCTGTAGTTTGAATTTAGCACTTTGCAATTTCACCGGATGTTAGCCAGGTGGGACGCTACCGTCCATAAGAAGTTAAAGCAAGGCAAGCTGCCTGCTAATTATCTATAGGCTGTTTTAACTTGTTCGAAAATCATTTCAAATTGACAAGTTTTATTTTCTAACAACAGTTTGAATTGAGGTGTGTTCCGCCTCCTCAATAATTCACATAAGAAGTAGCCCATTTCACTGTTGCGTACAATTTATGTTTGAGGCTTTACTGAGCCGGACAAACTTCTCTCTTCAATGAGAGTCCAAACACTTCCCTAGTGTTTCCCCAGATCAAGTATGAAGACATTGCGCATCTCTAGTCAGAACAGAACAACGTTTTGCCCCAGCACATTTTCTGGCTGGCTCCCGTATTGCCTTCCTGGTTGTTTTCCCTACAAATTGTGTGTATTCCTATCAGAGTTTGTGCCTTATTTTCTGTATATCGTGTTGTCGTTTCTGCTGTAGTACACCATATGTATGTATGGATCATAATGGATTTACTCTTTTATTCACATGTTTTCAAGTACTGGTGACAAATCATGCATTCCGATTATTGAATAGATTTTAATGGACACATATGTGATGTGTGTAAGATGCTTTTTTGATGGGCCTCCCGACTAGAGCAGCGGTCTAAGGCACTGCATCACAGTGCTAGCTGTGCCACTAGAGATCCTGGTTTGAGTCCAGGCTCTGTCGCAGCTGGCCGCGACCCGGGAGACCCATGGGGCGGTGCACAATTGGCCCAGCGGCATCTGGGTTAGGGGAGGGTTTGGTCGGCAGGGCTGTTCTTGACCCATCGCGCACTAGCGACTCTTGTGGCGGGCCGGGTTGTCACGTAAGCGTCTGTCAGACTAAAGATGTTATAACAAGGGATAGTTCACTCTAATGACTTATGGTGCTTTCAAGACAACTGTGAACTCTGAAAGAAACTTGGTAAAATCATGATGTCAATGATCTTCAGGTCGGAAAGTCAGAGCTGTAGAAAGAGGCCAGAGTTGGAATCCGAGTTGGATGACCGTTTCTTCCAGTTGCCAGTTGTCTTGAATGCACTGAAGTCTGAGATTTCCCAGTTGTTTTGAAAGCGGCATCAGATTGTAACTTTGGTACCTCAGGGTTGCCAGCTCAGACCCCCCTTTCCAGGGGTTGTATTTTTATTTAGCATATAAACTTCTCTTGTGTTTGCCCTCCATTTATTGATAAATCCCCCATCATAGTAATATTTCCTGCATCATATCCCCCTCCGATACCTCCCCCCATTTCTACCCCCTATGGACTTGAAAAACCCCACAAATGAAATTAACCCCCCCACACACACACAAACCCCCTAAAATGTTTTCATCCCTGTTTATCTTTCGCACTACAGTTAGGCTAGGCAGTAGGCTTGTATTTGGTGTGATGATCTGCGAGGTGAAAAAATGTATTTGCTTTGTGATTTGTCAAAAACAGTAAACGACTTGTCAAGTCATGTGCTCCGGTTCTTGTAAACAATGTAGCAAGTACATTGACGCTTTGTAATATGCTAAAAAATGGCAAAACTAAGTTAATATTTTCAGGCAATGAGCGCAGCCATCTTTGACTTTGTTTATTTGCGTTTTATAGTGAAACGCATTCTGGGACGAGGGAGTTTTTGCCAAGTCAAACATAAACAAACATGGCTGCCATCATGAAGAATTTAGCTGCTGTTAGCTTAGCTGACACGCATTTTAAACTAGTCTCGCTGTTAGGTCGCTAACTTATGTTTTGTTATTTAAATTGGATTATGGAATGAGTTTGGCTGTGGATGTGTTCCGTGTGATGCTTGGATGATGAAGTTCGCTTTTATCTTTTACAATAAAAGGTGAAATTGAGGAATAAAGTTAAGACCTTTATTTTCCATCAGTACAAAAATATATAAAAATGCTGTTCAGACAACAATGGTGTTTTAGATGCGTTTGCTGCGTCATACGCTGCAGGGATCGTACGCTGCAGGGACCACTCAACAATGATCACAAATACATGATTGTTCGCGTCAAAGGGTTAAGATTCCACCCTCAGAGCTGTCCATCTTGACTATGTATAGGGAAATAATGAAATATGTGTGTGTAGGCTGGAGTATGACTTTCATCATCGTGGTGGTCTGATGTTTATACCCACAATTACGCTGGGTGTGTGGTTCTAGCAGCAACAGATGATCTGGTAGGGCATTAAACTTTGTGTGTGTGTGTGTGTGTGTGTGTGTGTGTGTGTGTGTGTGTGTGTGTGTGTGTGTGTGTGTGTGTGTGTGTGTGTGTGTGTGTGTGTGTGTGTGTGTGTGTGTGTGTGTGTGTGGTTAGAGCACCACAGATCTGGTAGGGCATAAAAATCCAATGTGTGTGCCAGGTCTCTTTTTTTCCCCCCACATCATCCTGCAACTCCTAATAAACAGAGTTGTGTCTGGAAGTGCTAAATCACTAACTACCTTTAATCACTTTACAAAAATGCTAAGCATGTCAATTCAATGTGGGGAACAGCTTAGGCAGGCAGATCTCACATGGCCTTAGCTTTAGCAGGTTGGGAGATGAAAGTTTGAGAAAGAAACGCAAAGAAAACATACATTTATGATAAAACTCCTACAGAGGACCTTGTGCTAGTGTAACTGTTTGAGTTCAAAGTTAAAGTAGAACATCTTCAACACAAACAAAACATGAGACAAACCTGTGATTAAACTACTACAGAAGATCGGTGATAATAGTGGATCTTAATCGCCTCTCTTCGAACGAGCACACTCTGGCTGCACTGCCCTAAAAATGATAACTCAAGCAGTTTACATGGAGTGAGTTTGTGAGTGACCGTGTGTGTGGGGACCACCAGCGTTTTAAACAAGTCACAATTCATTCAGCTCACCGCCATCCTACCACAAACTGTATATGGCCGAGGCCACCGACGGGCTCTGCAGTCACTCTGCAGTATTGACTGCCATGGTTTGACTTCCACCTCTCCCTAGTCTGGCCATGAAATACTGGGTTATTCCCCACAGCTCACAGCCTATCGCTCTCTCTCTCTCAGGGCCGTAGCTACATATTAAGACACCGGGATCCGGACCTCTGCATTTCTTTCACATTTGACAAGGTTTTGCACCATTTTTAAAATGAATAATGTTGTTAAGACTAAAATAAATAAATGACGAGTCAACATCTAAATATTGCTGCTCTATCTAGTACCTCCTTTCTCTTCCCTGTTGATGGTCCCTCTTTCCAAAATAAGAGATTACACGAACTGGAGAGAGAGAAGGGACAGGGAGAGAGAGAGAGAGAGAGAGAGAGAGAGAGAGAGAGAGAGAGAGAGAGAGAGGGAGGGGTTGTCCAGACTGTTTTCACACTCTTGCTTTGACCACCATGCAACAGAAAGAAAAAGAACACCATTATGATTTGGCTACAGAATGATGCATTTCTAATAATTTAATAAATCCTAAACCAAATTGTTATCAGTAAAAACACTATAACTAATTGGTAGGTCTCCCTTTACTTGTTACTTCTGTGAACTTGCGTTATCCTCTCTCTTCATGAGGGAGAGACATTTGGAATACATCTTAAACATATGTGGGGTTTAGGTAACAGAATGACAAGACACTAGGCAATATTTATTAAACTTAAAGACGGCTAATCATTTCTCCCAAGCTAAATGTAAATGTTGATATTAGCTGGCAAGAGTCTTCAACATTATTGTGTTTTGATGTATTTCTACCTTTTTAAGACGTTTTCTGCTAGATGTTTATCGAAGACCAATTTGCCATATGTTTTACCAGAAATCAAAGCCATTGCGTATTACACATTTTTTGGATGGAAAATGGTTGAACAACTATATATATATAGCTTACTATCTTCAGCTTTCATTTGACACCAAATGTGATGAACCTATGAACTTCACATGTTAGTGCTCATGGGGATTTTTACATGGAAATACCCTACTGCTTTTAGGCCATTCGACAGGCATGCAGAGAGCTGGCGGAGCCCACACACACAGACACACACAGACACACACACTCTGTCTGGGGATAAAAGCCTGCCAGCCCAGTGCCAGAGTGTTTGGCTTGAGAGCGATTTACACGGACGTGAGGGTGATTCATTCAGTCCTGCACAAACACAGCTCTGTGTACATTTCACTGCTAGGGGTATTAAATCAACAGAGGAAACGTATACACATACAGGCACCGGGGCTTTACATTTCTGCTCTTTCGCACTCGGCTAGACGGCTGCACACACACACACACACACACACACACACACACACACACACACACACACACACACACACACACACACACACTTTTCTGTGGGTCTGTCGCACACACACACGCCGACGTGTCTGACTTTATGTCTAAGATTGGATTCATGTCTGTGATCAGTCCTCAGTTCTCCACACCTCTAGCTGATGACACACTAATGCACTGGCACACCACAGCACTAATGTTATGGAACCAGTCACTTTCACAGGATGAAAGGTCTACTTGAGTTGAGTAGCCTGGTCCCAGATCTGTTTGTGCTGTATAGCCAACTCCTACTGGCATTGACAACGACATTAAGAATAGGTTATACTGCGCCAACAGATATGGGACCAGGCGATTAATAAAGATCATAGGAGTTGGCTATATAGGCCAATAATGTACAAACAGATCTGGGACCAGCCTAATATACTGTAATTTGGGGTATTCGTATGAGAATAAGTAGGCAGGGATTGAACAATACACTGCTGCATATAAAAAAAAAACATCTATTCTACAAACTTATAATTTATTGAGCTGGCACTCAGTTTGCCATGGTGCATCTACAATGTTTCCAAGGCCATGTCCATGAGAATTTATAACAAACCCAAACTTTTATTTTCCTTCTTGGATTATATTCTGATTCATACTAGATGGAAAAATGAAAAAATAAATACATTCATGGTATTCAGCTAAATCTTCCAAAATGAGACATTCAAACATTACTAGACGTTTGGGGCTGGTCCAGAAAGCCTTTCCTGGGCCTTTTCTTAGTTCATCTTTTCTCCATAAATAACGACATATTCATGAGAGGATTTGCACCCTCTGCAAACCATTGTAAGCAAGCCTGGTTTCTACAGATTTAATTTCTCCTCCTAGATGATCTAAACAGCTAAATGAACACTGCTATTCAGTCTAGGCCTAAAGAGATGTGCTTGTGAGGAAATGTATAGAATACTTCATATATAAGCAACTTTGAATATTATATCACAGGAAATCACAACAACATTCGTTGGAGTATGGTGTTACAGTTGAAGTCGGAGGTTTACATACACTTAGGTTGGAGTCATTAAAACTTGTTTTTCAACCACTCCACAAATGTCTTGTTAACAAACTATAGTTTTGGCAAGTCGGTTAGGACATATACTTTGTGCATGACACAAGTAATTTTTCCAACAATTGTTTACAGACAGATTATTTCACTTATAATTCACTGTATCACAATTCCAGTGGGTCAGAAGTTTACACACTGTGCCTTTTAAACAACTTGGAAAATTCCATAATGCCCATCGTTATGTTTGGAGGAAAAAGGGGGTGGCTTGCAAGCTGAAGAACACCATCCCAACCATGAAGCACGGGGGTGGCAGCATCATGTTGTGGGGGTGCTTTGCTGCAAGAGGGACTGGTGCACTTCACAAAATAGATGGCATCATGAGGTAGGAAAATGATGTGGATATATTGCAGCAACATCTCAAGACATCATTCTGACATTTCACATTCTTAAAATAAATTGGTGATCCTAACTGACCTAAGACATATTTGTGTTCAGTGTAGTTATGTCATAGTTAAATGCCATTGATGAGCTGACCAAAAAGCTGCCAACCAAAGCAGTGAGTGGCTCTTCTGGCCACTAGGTGACACCCCTACCTTGATTTCTGCTCTGAGCCCTCCCTGCCCTATTTTACCCAAGAAACACACACACACACACACACACACACACACACACACACACACACACACACACACACACACACACACACACACACACACATAGTGTTTCAAACACACATGTTTCTGCTCTCAGATTCACTAATAACTTTCACATGGACAGAGATTACACTAACTCAACCCCAAATGGATTGTGCCCCATCACTGACTGACCAAGTGTCCAATAAGAGCTTCAGTTAAAAAAAACTGCTCATGCATAACACTGTGAGACACCAATCTGAAGTGTGAGAACTGGTCCGTCTTTTCTCACCTCTCCGAGCTGACAGGGTTTAAACAGGGCTGTGCTAGGGGATCAGCAGATGGATCGAGAGAGTGAGAGACTGTACATAGCCATAATACGACATTTGAAATGTCTCTCTTATTTTGAAACGTATGTGAATGTAATGTTTAGTGTTCATTTCTGATGGTTCATTTGACTTTCTTTAAAAAAAAAATCTATTTCACTTCTTTTTTTGGCAATGTAAACACGTCTCCCATGCCAATAAAGCTATCTGTGTTTTTCTTTTCCCCATGCAGCCTACCAGCTGTGGTCACAGTGACAGATTTCAAGCCAGTCTGCCTGGGTCCGTTCATGTCAGTGTGCTTGCCCACACGTGCGTGCGTGCGTGTGTCGTCCTGCTCTCCCTCTGGCAGAAACTGAACCCAGGGATTGCCACAGAGCCACACTAGGCTCCATACACTACAAACCTCCAGAGAGAGCATACAGACAGGGCTTAGTGGCTTATGTTGATGTTGACCGTATCCCGTTGGGAGCAAATATTATTTCAGGAAAGCTTTTGTCAATTAAATACAACATAAACGTCCATGTGTTGGTGCCTTTGGCTACCATAAAATATTGTGATGAGTGTGTGCGTGTGTCAGCATTCCCTCATTGAGAGAGTCTAGTTTAACTGTATATCCATCCACTAAGAATGTCAAACACACGAAACGACAGAAAAGGACTGAAAAGTGACACTGTGAACAGAGCGCGAACACAATCTCCCTTCACTAGTTGAGCAGAGCGCACGGCGGCTCGCTTCGAGTCGGGGATGGAATTGCGCAAGGAGAGACGGACAGACAGCGCAGCAGCGGCCACAGTGCCTGGCCGAGCAGTTGTCACGAAAGTGACAGGCAACAGCTGAGTCCATACATCTGGAACCCAGGGGGCCTCCACACCTCGAAGCTCGACACATACACACACTATATTTTAGACCGCATAGCCACAAGTACATACAGAAAGGGTTTGTTCCTAAGACCACCGCTGAGAAGGAAAGTATTTGTGATCTTATTAAACGTTTAGGCTAGGCTATTTCAATTCTGGAAAGCATTCATAATGATTAACAGACCATGGGGATTCTGAAAACATTATGCATGACATATCTGATATGTAAAATAGGATATAGAAAGCCCTCGCTCAGACCCTTGCTAAAAAAAATCCCCGGCAAGCGTGCATAGCCAACAGTAGTGCATTTAAATATGATAGAGCATCTGATTGAAAATTCACTTCTCTAGAGGAAAAAATTCCCAATGGTTCTTGTGAATAGTAGCCTAATAAAGCGATGCTACTCGTGATAAATAATTAAATAAACACATTTCAACCGGGGAGCTCAATTCAGGCTCTTAAAAGTTCAACGAAATTGCAATATAAAAACAGTTGCCATTATGCCATCTATAGGCGATCATTTGATACTTGAAATACACTGATACAAGGACGCAATATAAATGGTACCCTTACCCCCAAAGAGTTCAGAACCAATATTCCTTGAGTTGTAGAAACGATTCACGTTACGTCGCATTGGCATAGGATGAAATGTCCAGAAAGCGCACCGCTGTCCGGTAGACTTGTCCCGGACTTGAGCGGTTAGATTCGTCCAAATGTTGGCGACTGCATGTTGTAGGCAAAACGAGTGAAGGGTCTACTTTGTAAAGTTCACCTACGAATGTCACCGTATCTCCGGTTCGTAATGATGTCAGCTCACGACCAACACCGATATGACATTAGCGTTGCTCTCTGCCAATTGGCTTAAACAAGCAACCCCCACCAATTCTAGAGAGAGAGAGAAACGGATGGAATTCTTGGTAGTCTGGAAAACATTGAAGGTTTAACCGCGAGTTTACCCTGTTTCCATTTACTGGGGCTCTTCCAGGGTGTTTGTTATTGCATATCATAAACGGGTAGTCATTCGAAATGTAGGCTGTTTATTTGATTAAATCGTTAAATCTATGAATTTGCATTAAGTTAAAAAAATAATCTTCCTCTCTCTCTCCCTCTCTCTCGTATGAAACCCGCAGGACAGTTCTTTCTTGGTAAGTGAACTCACACCCACTACTGCCCATCATTTTCCAGCATTCTCCACCCCCTTGACAAGCATCTGCAAAAGCACTGCATAAGTGCAATATGTTATAATTGATTGTTATCACTTAGCATACACCAAAATGACTGGAGCTAGGCTGACTCTAAAATAACGCCCAAAAAGGTCAAACGTTAGGTCAGCATTAAGGTCTTTGTGACCACATCGCTTTTCCAAAATGGGACATCAAAGCTAAAAGCTAGATGTGTATTATACGTGTGACAAATGGATGATTCTGATTGGAGGACCTTTGACCCTAACATTGGAATAAGGAGCTCCGTCATTGTTTGACCCAGGTCATGACCCACTGACCGTCACGTCTCGGCCCGTGTGAAAGCATCATAAGTGAGACCAGGTTCTGCAAGCCGAAACCTGTCAATCAATCTCGACCAGTGTGCACACACAGTTTGCAGAGTTCAATGGCGGGAGTACATCGCTCTGACAGATTTCATCTGGACCAGATGGATGTGTAGCCTATTTCTCCATGGCGTTGCACTTCAATGAAATATATTTTCTCTGTGTGTTCCTTTTCCCCATTTCTCTTCCTCTGAAAAACAACAGTGAGACATACTAAAGAGCTCCACCCAACCATGTTCAAAGTATTTTAGTGTGGACTGGGAGGTAAATAAACAAACAGTGGAACAAGTTCCACATAACTATTATTCCTACAGTATCTTGAAGTTAAGAAACTGTTGAGTTCGACCAGTGAAGGTTGTAAATTAGTCACGCAGATCCTCTTAATGTTCTGTGTTGCTTGGCCATGCATGCTGTCTCCAGAAAGGTCACTGAAGAAGATACCATATGATTTACAACTGCCCTAACACTCTACGATGGGTTCGACCAGAATGTCAAACTCTACGACGGGTTCGATCAGAATGTCATACCCTTTTTCCTAACATTTATCTTGTCCCTCTCTTAATGCTTATCTTTGGCTTATCTAATGCAATATTTATGGCAGTGTTGTAAAAAAAAAAAAGGCTCTCACAACGCAGCATCACTGGGCTGTCAACCATTAGGATGGCTTACATAGTTTGCAGTGTTTCACGGTGTGTGAATGTCGGCGAGACTTCTTCACTGCTACATACAGGGTTTCACATAAACAAATTAAGCCTTGGACTAAAATGCTCCATTGCAATAGCTCCAACAGCCCAAATAATTTCAATGGGACCACTTTGACAAGTTAAGCAATCACTCATATCCAAGCTAAGCAGTTCCAATATATACGGCTGGTTTTGAAAAGACTTGATCAGTGAGTGGACAGCGCTATGGAGAGGCATAATTTCATTTGAGGAAAAAAAACACTTTCCATTGCAGCTGTGTATTGTGTTTGTTGGGTTTTGTGACAGAACAGAAGTGAATGCTTTTATTGGGCTAAATCTTTAATCCTTTTAACAAGATTGGGAGCTTTAGGGCAGTCCCACGCAGAGATTATTCTCTCTCTCTTTCCAGAAAACCTGGTCCAATTAGAGGGAAGATATCGTTTTCCTCAGGAACACTTCCTATTGGAGCTCTGAGCCTCAGACACAAGCCCTCAATAAGAACTCGGTGCTACTCTCTCCCTCTCTCTATGTCACTGGGCAGGCTTTGCCCTTCAAGCAAAGAGCTCTCTATCTCTCTCTCTCTCTCTCTCTGTGTGTTTCCATTATTCATTGAGAGAAAGTTTCCAGTGTGAGTCTAGCTACGACAATAGCTGAGCTTCATCGTGCCTTAAAGTCAAGCCTGCAACAATGGATTCAGTCTGGATACAGTGGTGGTGGGAATGGAGCATTCATCAACACTGAATCTCCCCTCTGCGTATTTCATAGATATGATGTACAACTATATTATATATTGCATAGTGCATACCGTAACAATAAACAGATGAGAACATCAACCTGTTACCGTGCACTGTGGTTGTTTTCACCTGGTTTATAAGCTCCATTTGATTATTCTAATCTGACAGTAAGGGTAGATGAGCACACTTGGTTATTAACTTGGTGGTAGGAATGAATGCCTCTGGTTGCCGGGTTAGGTAGGGTATTTGCTGTGGCGTTAGTATGGTTTCTAACAAGGGACTTCTCTCCATTTGCTCTCCTTTTTATTTGTGGCTGTATGTTGACTCAGTCTCTGTACAGGAAGGGTGAGCATGGACCTGTGTTGCCCAGCCCGTTTAGTCAAGATGGTCCGCTTCATTCGTTTTCTTGGCATCGTATTGCTTCCGCTCGCACGGCATTTTGTGCGATTGACACACACGATTGTTAAATGCAGAATATATAGTATTCTATCATAGCTTATCTGATGAAATGTCTTGAAATAATTCGAATATAGCTAACCTCGAGTTGACATTATGTTCTCTGAAGGGGTGTCTGATGTGAAATTACATCCGAGACAGAGAGAGAGAGAGAGAGAGAAAATATATACATTTGTATTACGATTCCCGATCCAAACATAATTGAGAGAGAGAGCTTCTTCTTCCAAAGAGAAGGATCTTGTTGCTGCGTGAGTTTACACAGGAAATCTCTAGCACAAACCAAAGGCAGGAAGACAAACAAATGACCAGGGCAGCCTGAGCCAAGCAGCTGTATGTTGCCAGTCCACCAGTCACCTGGCTTTTCTCCACAGCTCAAACACTGGTCTGACCAATTAGAACACACTGCCCCCGAGCCAAAGCCCCAAAAGGCCTGCAGGGCTTTCAGCTTTCAGCCAGTTGACTGACTTGGTTTGTTGTTGGGCTGGAGTGCTTGTCACACAGAATGACAAATGGGAGCACATTACTGAAACAAACAAGGCTAATGCTGTGTTGGAGGAGATACAATGGGGGAACGGGCTTGATTGGTTTTCACTCAATTATCTCAAATAAAACCCATGGAAACAGTGGAGTAATAGATTCTTGTGTTTCTGGATGAAGTACAACAACAATAGGCAAATTTGGCCCTTTTGGTCCAACATGTAGCATGATGCCAGGCAATTAATTGATATGTTACACTTTGGCCTTTGTGGTCTATAATTGGATTTTGGTTTCAGCTTGTTGAAGTAGCCATGGACTGCTACTGAAACGCGACAGCTACAACATGCAGCATAGTTGTGCCAGGATTGCTGCTAGTTGTGGTTCTCCCACTTCATATAGAGTAGGTCTATCGGAGGAACTCTGGTTCTCCTCTCCTTTGCCAGTTTTGCAGGCTCAAAGGAGAACCTTTCAACAGTCATTCTAAATTAATGGGTTTTCCTGGAATCCTCACTCCTGTCTGCAATCAGTCTTCAACATGCTCCCCCCAACAGACATTTCTGCTGTGCTGCACCGTTGAAAGTGACTTAACATATTTTCGAATGGAATGAGTGCTCCCCTTTGATTTTTCAGTGTAACTTGGAGGGAGTACACATATTCAGTTAGTATCCGCTTCCCTGAAGGCCATATCGGATCACGGAGAGTCTTTGCCAGAGCAACGTAGTCAAATATATGACAAGATTATAAAA
Source organism: Oncorhynchus keta (assembly GCF_023373465.1). Taxonomy (NCBI): domain Eukaryota; kingdom Metazoa; phylum Chordata; class Actinopteri; order Salmoniformes; family Salmonidae; genus Oncorhynchus; species Oncorhynchus keta. The sequence goes on from NC_068442.1 coordinate 3,367,787, forward strand.
AATTATGTTGAAGAAATATGTATGTGGTGCTGGGAAGGAGTGGTTGGAGAGTTTGCCATTGACAGCGCCACACTTTCCCAATATGAAGAAAATACAGTATCTTCAAAAAATTCTTTGCACATTGATATATTCCACAGTTCCCCATATTATCAGGCACTTTCACAGACAACAGTCAAACACACAGCGTTAAAATGGTCTAAGGTGCTGCTCCAACCTCCAACATTAACATATTTCCCTTTTGATCTTCATCCAGCTTTGGTTCTTTCAGCCTGGTAATATCTAGCGCTCTACGGGCCGTGGTAGACAACCTGGGACCAGGGGATCATGCCGTCCTCCACCTCTCCTCCTTTCCTAACCTGGTGACACACAATGCTTCCCCTATCCCAGAAGACCCAGGTCGGAATGCCCCCCGGTCGGAATGGCCCCCAGCCAGGCAAAAGGTGCGGGGGGGGGTGGAGGAGACTGGGGTGTTGGGGATCTGGGGAAAGACAAATATGCTTTTTTTTACTCTCACATAGAAATGTGTAGTCAGCACTGTGTATGTCTACTGGATGTCTGATACCACCAAAACTCTACCAATAGTTTTATCACAAAAAAAACTGTTGCGTTAAATAGCAAATGTTCCTACTCTGGTCTAGGCACCTGCGCTCTAGCCAACAGCTCGCAGATGCAGTGCGAGTAGGCAAGTCAGTACTGAAGACAGTACTACGGATATGAGCAAGAATAGAAAGAACAGTTTAAGCATCGATCACCATGTCACCAGAATATTTGTATTTGTCCGTTAAGCATCGGTCACCAGAATAACACCTTTTGGTTTTTGTTTGAAAGGAGCATCAAGATCACGGTGCACTTTCACCACCCTGTGAAGTTCATCGTAACTCATTTCATCTGTAGCCTAATATCCTGCATGGTTTCCCTGACCGCACACCATTTCATTGCGTGACTCCAAGTCAACTTCAATATGGGCACGTGTCCAGGGCCCTGACCTCCAGAACCAAACAATTATGTCCTGCAGTTAGACATTCCAACCTGTCTGTTGCAGTCATGTTGCGCTTATTTAAAAAAAAATATATTTTTATATTTATTAATTTAACTAGACAAGTCAGTTAAGAACAAATTCTTATTTACAACGACGGCCTACACCGGCCAAACCCGGGCGACGCTGAGCCGATTGTGCCCTGCACTATGGGACTCCCAATCACGGCCGGTTGTGATACAGCCTGGATTCAAACCAGGGTGTCTGTAGTGACGCCTCTAGCGCTGAGATGCAGTGCCTTAGAGTGCTGCGCCACTCAGGAAAATATATAAATCATAAAGATGCGGTACTGGTGATGTGGATGTGATAAGGATAAGGATGAGGATGTGATAAGGTTGTGGATGTGATAAGGATGTGGATGTGATAAGGATGTGGATGTGATAAGGATGAGGATGTGATAAGGATGTGATAAGGATGAGGATGTGATAAGGATAAGGATGTGGATGTGATAAGGATGAGGATGTGATAAGGATAAGGATGTGGATGTGATAAGGATGTGGATGTGATAAGGATAAGGATGAGGATGTGATAAGGATGAGGATGTGATAAGGATAAGGATGAGGATGTGATAAGGATAAGGATGATAAGGATGTGGATGTGATAAGGATAAGGATGAGGATGTGATAAGGATGAGGATGTGATAAGGATAAGGATGAGGATGTGATAAGGATGAGGATGTGATAAGGATGTGGATGCGATAAGGATAAGGATGAGGATGTGATAAGGATAAGGATAAGGATGCGGTACTGGTGATGTGGATGTGATGAGGATGTGATAAGGATGTGGTACTAGTTAACACTTCTCCAATCGTTGTTAAGATCTGATATTCGTCACAGCGCAAGACGAGAAGTAGGCCAATGTCATAGGCCTATCATCAACCAATCACATTTCTCAAATCCTTCCTGTGCTAAATAAAATCCCAGCTAAACTTGGAGAGGCCAGTTAGAATACTGCGTAGGCTTTGGCGAATAATCTGTGTAAGTTTGGACGCGCGAGGTAATGGTAGCCTGTTAATATTCTGTGCTGACCATGTTCAGCAAGGGCAGATTCTGACAATGAAAACTCTCAATAGGAAGAAAATCACAAGTCATGTCCCTGGAGCTTCGGCTTGGCTGAGGGGGATCATTTCTGGGGTTTCACTATCTATGTGCATATATTATATAAAATAAAATGTAGAGGGGGGCATAGTGGTTGAAGCCAAAAGGTTGTTCAGTAAGAAAGAGGGGCAGAGAAGTGAAAGCCTGTCAGTACTATTCACGTTTGAGAAGGTTGTACTTAAGAAAGTACAGATGGGCTTCCTGGCTTTCACTGTTAGAGAGTTTTTCCCACCTCCATTAATAAGGTGTTTTAAATGCCAAAGAATGGGACATGTAGCGGCTTTCTACAAATGAAAAAAAAAGATGTGCCAAATGTGGAGGGGAACGTGGGTGGGGCGGGGACAAAGAGCAGCATTTGGTGGATACCAGGTGCAGAAAGAGGCTAGAGAGGCCCAAAGATAAACAATCACTCATAATATCTATAATGCAGAGGCTGCAAGGCAGATTGGTGGAACTATTAGGGACAGTTCCTGAATGAGGGGACCTACTGTAAGAAATGTTGCTTATGTTGGTCCAGACACGGATACCAGACCTGTTCAGAAACCTGCCTGCGTTTGTTGGAAAGAAGAAATGCCAAGTTGAAGATCATTGTGGAAGCAGCAACAAGAGTTTTTAGGAGAAACAGATGTTACTGTCGCCATGATTATTGATATGTTGACTCCTTAATAATACTAATGATGGAATGTCTCAGTATGATGATAATTAGAGTTATGGTTTTTGTTATCCTTCAGTGTAATTAATGCCAGAAGCCTTGTAGCCAACGGTCAGGAAGTTTTAAGAAATATGCATTAGATTTAGAGATCAAACCTGATGTGATATGTGTTCAAGAAAAATGGCTTATACCACATCTTGATTGTATTATTCCTGGTTATTGTTCAATCAAATGTGATAGGTCAACTGGACATGGGGTAGTGGTTGTGCTACGCTCATAAGAGATGGTCTTGTATATCGTAAGAAGATCCAAATGCATATTATGTCTTATTGAAGTAGGCCACATGAATGTCCTGCAAAGTCATCCTGTTGTCCCCCATTTGGGTATTTTAAATGTAGTCCACTCCAATTAGCTCGTAGAAATGTTGTTAACAAAATGTTATACAATCTGAGACCACTACAGTTTATATGTGCTGCCACTGCAACAAGGCTTCTATGGAATTCGGGTGCTCATCTGGGTAAAGTCAAAAATGGCTAGAAAAAAATGTGTTTCTATGTAATGTCACTCATGGAAGGTATTTCCCCCCAAAAATGTATAAAATTCCACCCAAAGTCTACGATCCAGTTACGTTAAAGTCATTCCACAAGCACAGGGCTGTAATTTGATGTGTCTGTGGAATTCAACGCTGGGTCACATTGCTTTCGAAATACCATCAACGGCTTTGTTACGCCGCAGAAATAGTTTCAACTTCAAATTGAGGTCACCCACCTCCATGTACTGAAGCTTCTAGTTCAACACTTTATGTATCACACGTTTACATTTTACAGACCCGTAAGGAGGGTTGGAAACCCCAAATAACTGGATTTATGGTTCCGTGTTCACCTCGTTTGGCGTATCAGAACTTGCAGGAGGACACATTTCCTACATTTCCCCTTACACACACTAACACACCCCTGCACGCACGCACAAACTCACACACACACACGACTGTCTATTATGCATTTCTACATTGCCCCTTGTTCCACTTAAAGTGGCGGCAGTGTGGTTGTTGGAATGTGTACAGTGATGAAACGTGTCTTTCCATGCAGGGTCTTGGGCTCGTTCTTGTAGATCAGGATCATCACCCCGGACGTATGCCAGGAAGGTTCTGTCTGCACGTCTACAGGGCGGCGAGTGTTGTCATCACAAGGGATGGAAGGAGGGAGGAGAGGGGTAGGGAAAGGTAGTCTGGAGTTAACAGCCCCTCTGAGGAATCTGCCCCATTCCCAACATTCCAGACCAGGCGGCCTTCTTGTGGCCTTCCAGATCTGAGCAGAGTGTTTTCTATGGCGGACCATGGTCGCTGCCCCATAGCTCAGCTACACGGCTTTGGAAAACGTTATTTGAAATCAATTAAATGCTTTGGAGCATTTGCTTTAGCCTGCCTGGGGCTTTAATGGTAGGGGTTTGTAGTGTGCAACTTTTCGATTTGGTTCCATTGCAACAGGCAAGCACAGATAAAGTATTTGAAACCATTTCAAATAGTGTTTGAACACAGCTCTGACTGGGCCCCTGCCCCTCCTACCCCAGCTTCTCCCATTACCCAGAAAGCCATGGCATTAACAGATATTTATCAATAATCCGGTCCCTGTACAGACTCGCCACTCTCCTTTTTGTTTTATTTCAGCTACCAAAGAGCCGAGGCCAAAGTAGGAAAGTTTATACATGGGGCTAACACAGCAATACACTGTGACGTTGCTACAATATGTAATATATGCCACTGAGCAAACATATTTATCCTAGGCATCTTACAGCACGGAGTGCATACATTTTGTGATCCCTGTATGTGTTCACTGCGAGGAACCCCCGACTTCGGCATTGCTCCATGCCTTTACATATGTTTCTCTGAGTGATAGTGCGGTCCAATTGATTGAATGTGGTCATGGTACAGAGCAAGAGCATCATGTTGTGGTCGAGAACCACATTAATACTTATCCCCGTAGAGGAGGAAGTAAACAGGGAAAATATCAAAACAGCTTTCTAAGAGAGCGGGAGAGCGAGAGACAGAGCAAGAGAGAGAGCGAAAGAGGACCACGGAGAGAGTAGAATAGTTTGTCCTCAGAGGATCGTTCTGGCCCCGCCCTTCGGTTCCTGATGTGGGAGAGAGCGACAAAGACAGGCAGGGAAAGAGAGAGCGGAAGACGGAGAGAAAATAAGAGACAGATTTAGAAAGAGCGGAGTGAGATGGAAAGTGAAAGAGAGCGAGAGAGAGAGGAAGAGAGAGCGAGAGTGAGAAAGAACAGAACAGTTCGTCCTCAGAGGATCACTCTGGCCCTGCCCTGCTCTAACTGTTTCTTTTGCTGCAGCAGCTACGGCAGCCAGTGTGCTGAATGGAAAGTATGTCAGAGATATATAAAACTATGGGTGGAAGCTGGGAGGTGTGGGGTTTCACACAAGGTTGGGGACAGACAGGCAGTAATGTAATGAGGCTGGATGAGTCTCTGGAGAGGTCTGATACGGCAATACCACTCAGCTTTGATTAGACCGTAACGCCACATTAGTACTATACAGTATCGTACAGGCCAGGGCCAGGCTAGCTAGGCCCTCCCAAGGTGAGCTGCGTGCCTCTGGGACGCCGTGTACGTACGTCTCCAACTGAGCGCTAATGACCAGATGTGTCAAATGGTACAGGGAGCAGAGTGAGTGAACCCTGGATAGAGGCAGGTGGCACACACCGGTGCTCTCCTCCCTCCCATGACACCTCTCTCTTTGGGAGTCTCCGTCTGCCTCTCTCTTTCTCTCTGGGGTCTCCTCTCTCGGTCTATCCCCCTCTCTCTGCCACACGCAGCCTGAAAGGGGGGACTGTCGTCATCTAAATCGGTCTCTTTCTCACTCCTCACTTCCCATAGGCCATTGTGCCTCAACACTCAATGGACTTGGTGTAGCCTGGAAGTCTTTGCTTTTAAAACCACTCATGCTTCTCTCTCATTTTGATTGGAATGAGGGACAATACAAACATATGGGCGGTGTGTTTACTAAACTAAGAGAACAGTTAATATTGCAATATCACATACCACCTTTGTGCGATTGACCTTTTACTCTCATTAAAGGTTCTCCTTTGTTAATATTCGCCATGGGAATCAGATACTGTACAGGTCTCCTCAGTGTCTTCAAGGATATCGCTAATTGGCCACAGAGAAGACTGACTCTCCCCGGGGATCAAACCCACCCAAAAAGTTGCTTCAACCCAACCAGGAATCAAACCAACACCTGCGCCAATTAAGGAATAACTGAAATCTAATACGCCAACTAACAAGCATATCCCTTAATCTGGGTTTTGTCTGGTGGCTGCCACTGTTACTCACTGATGACAGGGAGCCAGATGAGTGTGTGTAGGTACCAGGTCCCTAGGAGCATGTTCTGTATTAAGTAAACACAGAACATGCTAATGGAGTATATAGAGGGACTTGTACAGCTCCGGCTGACTAGTCTCATTGTCCAGATCATACACAGCATGGTATGCACACACACACACACACACACACACACACACACACACACACACACACACACACACACACACACACACACACACACACACACACACACACACACACACACACACACACACACACACACACAGCAGGGTCACGGTGTAGCCCCATTACCCACCAGTCTCCTGTGACATCTGGAGCCAAACATTATTATCATATTTATGAGTCATTCACAAAACCCTGGCACATGGAGTAAACCAGATGAATGTTTTGGAGGAAACAGACGTGGGTGTTCTGATGGAGGAAACACTGATGGATAGTGTCCACTGATGAAATGCATTGCTCAAAGTGGATTTTTAAACGGAACGCATACTTGTAATACTTAAATAGGATGAGTCCTAAATGACACCCTATTCACTATACAGTGCACTACTTTTGACAACAGGGAATACAGATGTAGAATCTTAATTTGAACCTGTTTGCTACAGCAGGAAAATAACCCTTCCCCAACAGGAAATGTTAATTATTATGTGGATTCATGGACCATTTTGTAGGGGGTGATATATTTTTCATTAGGGCAAATCAAGTCTGAGCGGATGTGTAAATTACAAACTTTTAGAATCCTTTTTAAAACTCAAATGCACTACGTTTGCATTTCCTGTTGTGCAGGAAAATGCTCAACAACAAAAGAGTGATCCAATTAAGATCCTACATCTGTAGGGTGCCATTTGGGACACAGCCTTGGAATAGATTTGCAAATGGAACACATACTATGATATACTTATTTATATCCTCTCTGTTCGTACTGGCTCATAAAAGCAGACACAAGACCTCTCCACTTCTGACGATCCAAAAGCTTGTTTGGCAGTCTGGCTCTGGTTATGATATAGTGGCAGCCTGAAGCTGTGGGGTGGATGCCATACATCAAAAGTCAGTGTTCGATTCAATGTTATAAACTATTACTCACCAGTAACTATTAACAAAGAACCAACCTTGGTTGAGCTTTTCAGTTTGCCTCACAATGGTGTCAGAGAACACTTTGAGATCAGTTATGAGGAGCTCTGAAACCCTGTGCGTGGTACAATACAGATGTAGGATCTTAATGTGAGCCAGTTTGCTACAACAAGAAAATAACCCCGCAGCAAACAAAAATGTGTTATTACGTGGATTATAATTGATGGACATTTTTGTAGGGGTTGATACATTTTTTTTGTCAGGGCAAATCAAGTCTTGCATTTTAAAGTGAACGTCTTTAAACCTCGGAATCCACTGCAAGCTAGCGTTTCCCATTTCCTGTGCGGGAAAATTCTCAGCAACAAGAGCGTGATCAAATTAAGGTCCTACATCTGTGGGTGTTGCCGCTCAAGTGGTGTAGCATAACGGCTGTGTGTAGATTCCTGCCAACTGATTTGTTTCTCCTCCTGTCTTCTTTCTCTCTCTTCTCAAAGTGTCCATCCATCATGCTAACAAAACACACCCTGTGCTGTCTCACACATTTCAGGACCATGTGGAGTGATCCTCCTGAGCTCAGCAATAATGCACAGCCATGATGTGGGTGTGTTTGTGTGTGTGTGTTGTTGTTGTTGTGTGTGTGTGTGTATTTGGGACTACGTTACCCTCTTGTGTGCACCTCCAGGGACAAGCACTTGAGACTCTCAGCTGTGCGTGACTTATTTTACACATCCACACACAGATGCACACACACACACACACCAAAAGCAATACAGCAATTGGGGGCTGTTACAACTGCGTTAGTCACCCGGGATACAGCCTGTCAACATCATAATGGGATGGGGTTTATAACTATGCTTGGGAGAAAAAAACCCACCAAGCAACAAAACCCCCAAAGGAGAAGACTTGTGCAAGCAAATCCTACTGTTCACATTCTCTGCTGCTCTGCTCTTTCATGCACACAGTTATTCTCTCAACACGTGCACGCACACACACACACACACACACACACACACACACACACACACACACACACACACACACACACACACACACACACACACACACACACACACACACACACACACACACACACACACACACACACACTATTTAAAACCTCGGCACAGAAATAGAGGTGGACAATAGGCCTAATGAGCCTTGTCACTGGAGATATGAATGTAGGGTGGACCAGCGGCCTGGAAATATAATTCGATGTCAAATCGTACACATTGATCTGGACGTTTTGCTCTAGTGTGTGTTCAGTCTCACAATCAGAGATGAGACCCTACAGAGAACCACAGATGAAGTCTTTGACTGGTCCACTTCCCTGTTCAAACTGTTCCAAAGACAGAAGGCCTCCTCACAGGAGGAGGGCTAGATAGCACTTATTAGAGAACTAAAACTTATTTGAAAGAATTCTACTCTTTCGACTCTTTAATCTGCGTCGAATAGAGGAGAGATATATAGATAGTTTGTGCATCCCAAACGGAGCCCTATTCCCTGTGTAGATCACAACCTTTGAAAAAAGGAGTGCACTATACCGGGAACAGGGTGCCAGTCGGGTGATGGATGGGCTTGTAGTTGTAGCGTGACCTACGTAACAGAATGAACCAATATACTATAGCCAGTGTTGAGACTAATTCTTATGACTATTACTCACTGTACATGCAATGGTAAACATTGGTTAATAAACATTACGTTACAGTGCTGTATTTCATTAAAGTACTAGATGTTATATCGTCAGCAATATCTTAAGAACAGCAATACTGCCTTCATGTGGAATGGTAAACATGATTAAGATACTGTTCTGTGCATTGTGGTAATTTAGCAGACACTTTTCCAAAGCGATTTACAAAACCGTCAGCGTTAAAAGCTCGTCTCATATTTGGCGTCCGTACGTTGACTTGCGTTCCATTGCATTACAGTATATGTAGTACAGTATATTCCATCACAACAATACATTTGGAACACAACAGCAATTCAGGTCAACGGTATGATATGAAACATGACCTTCGAACGACAGTCTGAATTTTTATGAATAGAAGAAAAAGCAGGCATGTGTACCATTCTGTAGGCTGTCACGGAGCTGTGCAATACAATTCCAGGGCTTACGTCACTCTGAATGAGACTTGCTATGAAAGGACA